>NW_024704768.1:2607272-2657174 GCF_018977255.1 Callorhinchus milii
CTGGCCATCGCTCTGTGAGCACTTTGTCTAATGGCTTCAATGCCGTGTGCCCCCCCCTTTTCCCCTTCCCCCCCCCCACTCCCCAGCAGAGGGAACCATTAATACTGTAACCAGACAGTGATTGCTCAGGCTCACTCCTCCTGGCAGATTGTGGTTGAAGAGGGAGAAGGCATTAGCTCACTGTGTGTGTGGTGTGTGGGGGGGAAATCAGTGATCGAGGCATCAGTTACCAGCGAGGGCCATCGGAACGATCGGATGGGGCATTGGGAAGTCACAAAACAACAGCAACAACAAGATGATTTCATTTACAGAGCGCCTTTCACGTCCGGGGAGGACGTCCCGAGGCGCTGGACAGTTGGTCGGGACCCGAGCATTGGGGGGAAATGGTCAGGGTGAGGGGAGGGAAGGGAGGGAGCGAGGAGGGGGAGAGAGTCGAGAGGGGAGCTGAAGGCTGAAGGTCAAAGAGAAAGGTCTTGAGACCGGCCTTGAAGGAGGAAAGGGAGGAAGCGGCGAAGGCACTGGGGATAGAGTTCCAGAGCCTCGGGATGAGAGGCTGAAGGCCACCGATGGTAGGGCGGTTGGGGCGGGGGATGTGGAGCAGTCCGGGCCAGAGGAACGGAGGGTACGGGCAGATAAGTAGGGGGATAGTAGGTCGGAGAGGATTGGGTGTCAGACAGGACGTGGGAACGGGGCAAAGCAGGGGAATGGGGTTAGAGTAGAGAGCTCCAGTGGGGGAGCGAGCCCCAGTACAGACACGGTGGGGATGGAGGGAGGGAGGGAGAGAGAGAGAGAGAGCAGGGAAATGGGGTTAACAACAACACATTACATTTAGGAGGGCCTTGAGATGAGCCTTGAAGCAGGCGAGGGAGGGAGGGAGGGAGGGAGGGTGCGAGGCGGAGGGACTGTGGGGTGGAGTTAGAGTCAGAGTTCGAGAGCTCCGGTGGGGGAGCGAGAGAGAGACTGTGAGGTTGTAACGCGGGCGTCTTGCAGATGTTGTGGCTTTAAGAGGAGCCAAAGCGAGGAAGGAGGCAACGAGGACTGGGGAGGGATTGGCGGTTTGGCCGCCGGGGGTGGATGGGTGGAAACGCAGTGAGTTTGCGTGGACCTCGTGTGTCTGTGTGTGTGAGTGTGAGTGTGCGTGTGGAGGGGGAAGGGGAGGGGGGGGGGACGGAAGGAGGGCAGGGGACTGGAAGAAGTGGGGGAGCAGAGAGATCTCTATCCTGCGTGAGAGCTGGTGAGCGTACGGCTCTCTCTCTCTCGCTCGCTCGCTCTCGGCTTGCGTTACACCTCAGAGACTTCCCCCAAAGTCCTGATGAATATTTGACGGGCTCCAGTGCTGTTGCAGACGCCTCTCTCTCTCTCGCTCTCTCCCTCCCTCTCTCGCCCCCTCCCTCTCTCGGTCCGCGATAGAGCAGAGTCATGGGACAGCGGGCGGCCGATCAGTGGCGGGGGTCAGCCTGGGTCTGAGGGGGGGGTGGGGTGAGGGTGGGGGTAGTCACCATCACCACGGACTCGCCAGCCAGGCTCCGGTTTGCATGTTACAGTCCAGCTCCGCCGTGTTTCTGCTGAACAAGGTAACATCAGTCTCCGCTCGGGGCGGAGACGCAGGGAGAGGGTGGGGTGGGGTGGGATGGGGTGGTGGGTGTATACGGGGGTCACTTGCGCTCGCTGGGGGTCTCGGCTGGGGTTCAGGGAGACCCCGTTCTCCCCCCCACCCGTCCCCCGAGATGCTGTTGTTCGTGTGTCGATCTGTTGGGTGTTGGGATTGTCAGTCACTGGACTTGTGTGTGTGTGTGTGTTGTATGTGTGTTGTATATGTGTGTGTATATGTGTGCATGTATGTGTGTGAATGTGTGTGGTGTGTGTACGTGTGTGTGTAAGAGAGAACAAGCGGTTGAGGGAGTGAGAGAGAGAAAGAGAAAGAAAGAGGGCGAGAAGGGGAGAGGAAATAATAATAATAATGATATTAATGATAATCCTTGTATTTGATACAGCGCCTTATCTTATCACGTCGTCGAGACGTCTCAAAGCGCTTCACAGGGTACACCGCAAAGTGTAGTGACTGTGTATTTTCTGGGCGATTGCGCACGGCAGCGTCCCCGCAAACAGCCGGGGATTGAAATGACCAAATATTATGATTATTTATCATTTATATCATTTATTATTAAATAAGTAGAAAAGACGAAGGTTCTGTCGGAGAGAGAGAGAAAGAGAGAGATGTATATGTCGAGAGAGAAACAGAGAAAAGAGTGAGAAACGCAGAGAGAGAGAGAAACAGTAGAGAGAGAGAGGGAGAGGAAATAAGTAGAAAAGAGGAAGGTTGTTGTCGGAGATAGGGGAGAGAGAGAAAAGAAAGCTAGAAAGAGAGATGTATACACAGAGAGAGAAAGAGAGAAGAGAAGAGAAAAAAGAAACAGTGATGGAGAGACAGAGAGAGAAACAGAGGCGAGAGAGAGATACAGGAGAGAGAGAAACAGAAGAGAGAGAGAGAAGAGAGACAGAGGAGAGAGAGAGATAAACAGAGGAGAGAGAGAAACAGAGGAGAGAGAGAGGAAGAGAGAGCGAGAGAGAGAGGAAGAGGAGAGAAAAACAGAATAGAGAGAAAGAGAGAGGCAGAGAAACAAAGAGCGAGAGAGCAAAAGAACGTGGGAGCGACGTAAAGAAAGAGAGACAAAAAGATGGAGAGACGAGGAGAGCGAGAGAGCGAGAGAGAGACGCACGGACTGGTAAGAGCGTGGCCTCTGAAAGCAGCGGTAATGAACGGGTTAACGAGCGAGCAGGGACCAAAAAGGGGTGGTGGTGGGGTGGTGGGGGGGGGGGGGGGTCCCGACACTCACGGTCTGACCCGCAGAAATACACAGTCACTGCACTTCGCGGCACGTTCCGTGAAGCGCTTTCGAGGCGTCGCGAGAGGTGTGGGGGGGGGTGGGTGAGGCGTTAAATCAAGTGCAAGGATTATTATCATAATTACAACGAATAATGTGTAATAATTAATAATAATAATTTAATAATAATAATAATTATTATTATTATGATGACGACCTCACCATCACGCAACCCCTGCCCTGCCCTTTCGCTCACGCCCCGCGGCGCAAAGCAACCAAGGGGCGGGGCGGGGCGGGGGGTGGGGGGGAGGCGGGGTGGGGCGGGGGGGGCGCTTGATGGATTGATGGTGAAACCCAAGTCTCCCTTTACACGACTGGAGGCTCATTAAAGGCCTTTAATGTCTCAGCGTCCGCTCTGGTGGAGGCGAAGGGGGGAAAAAAAACAAAAAAAAAACAACTCAACTCCGGCATCGATCGACTGTCGGGTAATGCACATCTCTGAGCTGCCGGGAACTCGAATGACTGACTGACCGACGACCGACGACCGACCGACCGGGCCGACCACCCCCTTTGAACCTCTCGCCCGCTATAACACGCCGTCACGCCTCGTTGCGATGGTCCCACGAAAATATCCGCTCGGCTCACTCTCGTGGCTTGTTCCGCGAGGAGCTTGTGAGGGGGAAACGGTTCTCCGACCTCATTTCGGGCTCCTTCGAATATTAAGGTTATTTTCCACCCCTTTTGAATTCCTCCCTTGTTCCTCCCGCTCAGCTCCCGTTAACCCCCCCCCCCCCCCACCACCCCGCGGGTCAAAGCCTTAACCCGGGGAGGGTGGTCCCAGCTGGACAAGCAGCGGGAAAGCTTGGCCAGACAGCGCTCTCTCTCTCTCTCTCTCTCTCTCAATGGCCAAGCTATACGGATTTAGCCGGTTGGACTCCGGCAGTTACCCCCAATGCGCACTCTGGGCTCTCCCCCACCTCTCGCCAACCTGCGCCTAATACTCTCCGGAATTAGGTAAGCAGGAGGGAGAGAGAGAGAGAGAGAGAGAGAGCGCGTTCCATTCCGACACTCTATCTCTTGGGGTTTCCGGGTGTAGGTGGGAGGCGGAGGCGGGGAATTCTCAGTTGGGTTTGGAGACTCTGAAGCGACGGTGATGGGTTTCCGTGTGTGTCAGACACCCCCCACTGTGTGCTGACCCCCCCACTCCTCGTTTGTTCCCAGGTCTCCTGTCTCCCCTGTTTCCCTGCCTCCGGCGCTCTTCGGGACCTGTTCCTGCTGTTGTTAGGGAATTGGAATTGGAATTGGGCTTATCCCGGGTCGGGTTGAGGGGCAAGTTCCTCGTCCAGCAACAGAACACGGAGAAAGATTTCTCCGTTATTGTCTTGCTCTGCCCCCCCCCCACCCCCCCTCCCCCTCCCCCTTCTCTCTCTCTCTCCCCCTCACTCCTCCTCTGTTCACCTCACCCTCTCCTCCCTCCCCCCCTCTCCACTCATCCCTCCCCTCTGTGCACTCCCCCTCTCCCTTTCTGCCTCTCTCTCTCTCTCTCTCTAACCCTCCTTCTGTCTCTCTCTTTCTCTCTGACCTACTCTCTCTCTCCTTTTTCTCTCTGTCTCTCTCTCCCCAATTTCTCTCTCTATCTATTCGTGCCCCCCCCCCCCCCAACCCACCCCACCCCCACTGCTCCCCACCCTCTACCACCTGCTGTTGGCTGCTCATGGACATATCATTTTCAAAAAAAGTTCATCAAAACCCCGAACGAGACTGAAATTGCCCCGTTCGCCTCGCCCTTCTCCCCCACCACCTCCTGTCTCCCCTCCCCACCTCCCCCAATAGCCACGGCCCAGACTCTCAGACCCTCTTTCTGCCCATCGCAGAATTACAATAAAACTGATACAACGGAAATCGTCGTGAAATATGAATGAGTTTCGAGCCTTCTCGGTGTCAGTGGAGCCCGGTTTGGGTCAATAGTTGCTTCCCATGAGCGTGAGTGTGTGTGTGTGTGTGAGTCTGTGTGTGAGTCTGTGTGAGGGGGTGGGGAGTGGGTGGGGGGGGGTTGTCGAGTTTCACACACAGCGTCTGAGCCTCCGAGAGAGCGCGACACTGAGCACCGACACCAAGTCCAAATCCTACCCGGAATAGTACGGACAGGAATACAGGTCATGAATACGCACGGAAACCCCAGAGATAGATTGTTGGAATGGAGTGCTCTCTCTCTCTCTCTCTCTCTCTCCCGGGAGGGCCACATTCCTACTTGCCCAATTCCGGAGAGTCTGAGGCGCAGGTTGGCGAGAGCCAAGGCTTGGGGTGGTGGGAGCCCCGGAATGTGCGTTGGGGGTGACTGCCGGAGTCCAACCCGTTAAAACCCCATAGCTTGCCCACTGAGGGCACTGTCCGGCCAAGCTTTACCCCTTCTTGTCCAGCTAGGACCACCCCCCCCCACACACACCCACCATCCACTGGTGTTTGTGAGACACTGAACTACAAGACTTTGGCCACAAACTACACAGTCACTACACTTTACGGTATGTTCTGTGAAGCGCTTTGAGACGCCTGAAAGACGTGATGAGGGGGGGGGGGGGGGTTGGGGGGGAAATTGTTGGCCAAGAGACCAGAACCCACTGGGCTTCTCCTTTGGAACGACGTCAACAACCACCACCTGCGTTGGAACAGCGCCCTTCGCGTGGGCTTCCGTCCCCGAGCGCTCGAATAGCAACAACGCAACCCCCCCCCCTCCCCCCCCACGGCATCTTAGACCATGGGGCGGGTGGGTGGGTGGGTGGGGTGTGTGGGGGCTCGAACCCACAACCTCCCGGCTCGTCGGCGAGAGCGCAACCCGCTGAGCCGGGCTGACGCACGTCCCCCGAGATGGGGGTCGGGGCTCGGACCCACACCCTGAAGCCGGGCTGAGACCGGATTCGAGAGGTTTCCCCCCCTGCGGTGCAGCCGAGGCTCGGAGCGGGTGGAATTCCACGGCCCCCGCACTCCCCCTCCAGCCATTTGCTGTGGGACCGGCCGGTGGGTGCCTCACCTCTGCCACCTGCTGGGGGGGCAGCACATTACATAAGGCAGGTGCCCTCCGAGCACAGTGCAGAGGGACCTTCACTGCGTCTCGAACCCTGACCCGGAGTGTAGTGACTGTGTGTTACTGCGTCTCTAACCCTGACCCGGGAGTGTAGTGACCGTGTGTTACTGCGTCTCTAACCCTGACCTGGGAGTGTAGTGACCGTGTGTTACTGTGTCTCTAACCCTGACCTGGGAGTGTAGTGACTGTGTGTTACTGCGTCTCTAACCCTGTCCTGGGAGTGTAGTGACCGTGTGTTACTGCGTCTCTAACCCTGGGAGTGTAGTGACTGTGTGTTACTGTGTCTCTAACCCTGTCCTGGGAATGTAGTGACTGTGTGTTACCGCGTCTCTAACCCTGACCCGGGAGTGTAGTGACCGTGTGTTACTGCGTCTCTAACCCTGGGAGTGTAGTGACTGTGTGTTACTGTGTCTCTAACCCTGTCCTGGGAGTGTAGTGACTGTGTGTTACCGCGTCTCTAACCCTGTCCTGGGAATGTAGTGACTGTGCGTTACTGCGTCTCTAACCCTGACCCGGGAGTGTGGACGCGCAGTGTAGCGGGACCTTTACCGCGTCTCTAACCCTGACCCGGGGAGTGTAGTGACTGTGCGCTACCGCGTCTCTAACCCCGACCCTGGGGCGCGTGGACGGAAAAGTCCTTCTGCCCAATATGTTGATTTTACGAGTCCGGTCTCCTGATATCAGTGTAAGACGCGGCGCCGGACGCTGCCGGCGTCTGCGGCCGCGCGGTCGCAAGTCGAGGAGAGTAACGGTTCGTTTAACGTTAGTTTAATTATCGCGAAGCGATGCTGACGTGCGGTCTGAGAGGCGGACACGGCGTTTGCTGAGATCCGACGAGTCAAAAGAGTTCGAAGTCGGGGAAGGTGAGCAGCATTGTGTTCACGTACCTGGAGACATAAGCCACACAGACTCGCGGTTGAGGCAGTGGTTCCCTCCTAATGATAATAACCTTCGCATCTGACACAGCGCGAAGTGCCGCGACTGTGCGCTCTGCGGACGAATCGCAGCAGCCACTCGGGCGCAGCAGCGTCCGCGCTGACAGTCGTGGATTGAGTTATTTTTTTTTATTATTCCCCCCCACCCCCCGCACCCCCCCCCGCACCCCGGGAAAGCGATCAGTCAGTTGAACGTGTAAAAACAACAACAACAGCAACAAATTGTTTACACGGCGCCTTTCACGTCCGTCGGGAGGACATCCCAAGGCGTTGGACAGTTGGGGATCCGCGCCTGAGCTGGTGGTTGGGATCAGGAGGACGGTGGAGGACGGTGGAGGGGAGGGGAGGGTGGTAGGGTGGGGGGGTGGGGGGGGATAGGAGGGTTAAAGACTCCACGATTGTCCCTGTTAAGCGCTCCCAAGACCTTACCCACGTGAAGGGACGCAGCGTAGACCCAAGTTGCTGCAGTGACTTACTGTGTCATCTCACTCTTGACGGCCGGATATCTGGGAACGTGAATCCAGGGCTCCAGAGTGTGGATATCCTCTTCGGGATTCTTGGGCAACCACCAGCCCAGCTCCTGAGCTGTTGTCATGGGCTGTCGGTACATCTGGTTAGGAGCTGTTGTTGGGGGGGTGGAAGGGGTAGAATAATTATTCTGGGGTTTGGTGGGGGTGGCACTGATGTCTCGCCTCTCCTCACCAGGTTTGTGGGTTCAAGCCCCCACATTGGAGGGGTTGGGAGGGCCTTGAGACGGGCCTCAAAGGAGGCAAGGAGGCGGGCGGGGGGAGCAAGATGGAGGGACTGTGGGATGGAGTTGCAGAGGGTGGGGGCGGGAGAGGCTGAAGGCCTAACCGTCGATGGTGGGGCTGGCAGGGTGGGGGCATGCGGAGCAGGCCGGAGCCCGCTCAGCGGAGGGAGCGGACAGGTTGGTATGGGACACCAGAGTTGGGGGTTGGGAGGTGTGGGGGGTGGGGGGGGGGGGGGGGGGGGAGGGGGCGGAGTTTTTTTCTGTTGAGGCTTCGAGGGTTACCAACCTTTTGGTGTTTTGCAAAGCTTCTTGAGGTGAGTGAACTTCTCCACACTTCTCTTGTGGTAGGGAGGGGGCTCCACCCTCTTCCTGGGGGTCAGGCATAGCGGGGGCAGGGTCGAGAGAGAGCTGATTCCCTCTGGAGAGATACGGAGACGTAAGAGAAGATGAGCGACCAAGCAACAACAACGCACGACGTCTCCACGGTGACTTTCACGTCAGGAGGACGTCCCAAGGCTCTGGACAGTCAGGGGATTTGGACCCGAGCTGACGGATGGGGTGGAGGGCGGTGGGGGGGGGGTAGGAGGTTGACCAAACATCACCCAGTGGGGCTCGAGCCCTGCTCCTCAGTCATTTAAGCCCTCCGAGACTCCATCCCCTCGATTGAGAAGTAAGTTCCATCGCACAATGGCTTGCAGGGCGCCATATAAATGCAAGTTGTTGTTGTTGCGGAGACCTGTGCAGAACGGCACCAGAGTTGCAGGGATCCCAGGGGAGAGCGCGAGCGGCGGCGGGAGGGGAACGGGAAGGGGTTAATAATTATAACGATAGTCTAACAATAATTATTACTAATTCATCATCCTGGAGGTCGTAGGAGGAAGGAGGACTGAGGGAGGGAGGGAGGGAGGGAGGGAGAGCTGCGAGAGAACATAGGAACAGGAGGAGGCCATTCAGCCCCTGAGCCGGGAGGGGCCGCAGGGTCCCAGGGCATTCACTGCTGATGGCGGCACAGCCCGGCCCGGCCCGGCTCATCCATCGGCAGCACCTGGAAGGACCGACCAGTCACTGGGGGGCAGAGAATCCTCCCCCTCGGCTCCTGTTAACCCCACAGCCAAAGCCCTAACTAACTAACTAACTAACGAACTAACTAACTAACTAACTAACTAACTAACTAACTAACTAACTAACTAACTAACTAACGGGGAGGGGGGTCCTCGCCGGACCAGCAGCGGGAAGGCTTGGCCAGACAGCGCTCCGGTTACCACGGGAACACGAGCCGCCGCGATGGGCGGACGGTGATGGTCCTCACGTGTCGGTTCCTCCGGCGGCGGCAGCAGCATAGACCTGAAGGGGTCCTGGTATCCCAGGGAGGTGATGCCAAAGAAAGCCATCGGTGCAGCACCACAGGCTCCGGGCCGGGGGGGGGAGAACCCCCGCCCCGCCCCGGGCCGTGGAGACAGAGGCAGCCGTCGCCGTGGGAACGGAGGCATCCGTCACCAAGGGGACAGCGGTGGCCATCACTACGGAGATGGAGGCGGCCGTTGCCACGGGGACGGAGGCGGCCGTTGCCACGGGGGATCCAGGCCTCCGTGGCCGTGGGATTGAGGCTTGGGTTGCCATGGTGGGGTGGGGGGGGGGGTGGGGGGGGTGGGGGGGGGGTGGGGGGAGCAAGGCGGCCGTTTCCACGGGAGACCAAAGGCCACCGCGCTTCTTCGCCAGCTGTGGCGAAGTGTAGTGACTGTGCGTTTGGCGGGTGAACGTGGCGGCCTATTTATCCCCCTCCCCCCCGCAAACGCCCGTGAAAGCCAAGTGACCCCCCCCCACACCTTAACCCCCCCCTCCAACCCCAGGGAGACCCCACCCCACCCCTCCCCCCCTCTCACCCAACCATCAAGGAGGTGGACCATACCGGTGACGTCACCGGCTGTGAGGGGGGCGGGGCGCCACCGTGTGAGTGACGCGCGCGACGACCAATCGCCGCTCGCCCCGCCCGGCGCGGACAGCCAATGGCGGCGGCTTCCGGTGACCTGAGGCCCCGCCCCTCCCCACGGGGAGGAAACGGGGCCCTGAAACATTGTTGCAATAACAGGAGACAGAGGTACAGAGGGAGAGAGTGAGAGAGAGAGTGACACAGAGGGAGGGAGGGAGTGAGTGTGAGAGGGAGAGGGAGGGAGGGAGAGGGTGAGTGTGACACAGAGGGAGAGTGAGAGGGAGAGAGAGAGAGAGAGAGAAAGGGGGAGAGGGGGAGTGTGACACAGAGGGAGGGAGGGAGTGAGTGTGAGAGGGAGAGGGAGGGAGGGAGAGGGTGAGTGTGACACAGAGGGAGAGTGAGAGGGAGAGAGAGAGAGAGAAAGGGGGAGAGGGGGAGTGTGACACAGAGGGAGGGAGGGAGTGAGTGTGAGAGGGAGAGGGAGAGGGAGAGGGGAGAGAGGGAGAGTGAGAGGGAGAGAGAGAGAGAGAGAAAGGGGGAGAGGGGGAGTGTGACACAGAGGGAGGGAGGGAGTGAGTGTGAGAGGGAGAGGGGGAGCGAGTGAGTGTGAGAGGGAGAGAGGGGGAGCGAGTGAGTGTGAGGGGGGGAGTGTGACACAGAGGGAGGGAGGGAGTGAGTGTGAGAGGGAGGGAGGGAGAGGGTGAGTGTGACACAGAGGGAGAGTGAGAGGGAGAGAGAGAGGGGGAGAGACAGAGAGAGGGAGTGTGAGAGGGGGAGAGGGTGACACAGAGAGAGAGGGAGGGAGAGAGTGAGAGTGATACAGAGAGAGGGTGAGTGTGACACAGGGAGAGAGAGAGAGAGACCGGGGGAGTGGGGTTGATCGGGGCTATGGGGGGGAGTGGGGTGGGGGGGAGGGGGGAGTGGGGTGGGGGGGAGGGGGAGTGGGGCCGATCGGGGCTATGGGGGGAGAGAGAGAGGGAGAGGGGGGAGTGGGGTTGATCGGGGCTATGGGGGGAGGGGGGGTTGATCGGGGCTATGGGGAGAGTGGGGTTGATCGGGGCTATGGGGGGAGTGGGGTTGATCGGGGCTATGGGGGGGGAGTGGGGGGTGATTTGGAAAAGCTCTTTCAAAGAGCGGCGCAGACACGATGGGCCGAATGGCCTTCTGTGCTGTATAATTCTAATATCTATGATGCTATGAAATACACAGGGAGAGAGGGGGGGGTGTGTGTGTGTGTGTGTGTGTGTGCGCCTGTGTGGGTGGGTCTGTGTGTGTGTGTGTGTGTGTGTGACAGGTATATGTGTGGGTGTCTGTGCGAGAGAGAGTGTGTGTGTGACACAGGTACGTGGGCAGGTGTGTGAGTATCTGCGTGTGGTGTGTGTGTATGAGTGTCTGTGTGGGTGAGTGAGTGTGTGTGTGGGTGTCTGTGTGTGTGGGTGTGTGAGACAGAGGGGGAAGAGTGTGAGACGAGTCCAAAAGACTCGGGAGAAGTTTTCTCGTAAAATCAAACCCTCTCTCTCTCTCTCTCTCTGTCTCTCGGCAGTCGTTGGTGTGTGCTGTTGGCGTGTGCCGTTGGCGTGCGCGGGCCATGGCGTGCCGGGACGTACACGCGGCCACCGTGACGGCGTTCCTGCTGGGCCTGGCCTCGCTGTGCGGGCTGCTGGCTGGCACCCTGCTGCCCGAGTGGCGGGTGCAGACCCTTCTCTCCGCCAACAAGAACGACCGCAACCTGAGCGTGTCGGACGGGCTGTGGACCAAGTGCGTGCGTTACCAGGGCGGGACGGACTGCGTGGTGTACGACGGCACCTGGTACCGTGGTCTGGACCAACCGGACCTCAGGGTTCTGCAGCTGGTGCTTCCCTTCGCCGGCCTGGTCGGCCTGGTGGCCCTGGGCCTGTCTCTGGTTGGCATGTGCCACACGGCAAGCAGCCCCGCCCTGCCCACCCCCGGCCCCGGGGCCACCCTGAACGGGTGCCTGGTCAACAGCCCCGGGTGCCACCTGGTGGCGGCGACTCTCCTCCTGCTGGCAGCCGGCATGACCCTGGCCCCCTCGCTCTGGACCCTGCTTCACACCGCGGAGCTAAACCGTCGCTACCAGCCCATCTGGGCGCCGGGGGTCTGCGCCTACATGGCCCTGGGCAGTGCCGGGGGGCTGCTGCTCTCCTCCGGCCTCTTCTATCTGTGGTACTGCGCCTGCCGGGCCCTCCCCTCCCCGTTCTGGCAGCCGCTCAGCTCCGGGTACCCCGAGAGTGCGGTGTCCTACCCCACCACCCTGACCTACGCCTCCGGACCCTATTCCCGGCGTTCCAGACTTTCCACCATCGAGATCGATATCCCCGTCCTCCTCAGTCCGTCCTGAACCTCACGGCGGGGGAGTGGGGTGGGGGCGTTGGTTATGAGGGGCACTGGGGGCACAGACCCCCAGGGGAGGGGAACCAAACCCTCACCCGGAAACTAGAGACGAATAGTACTATCCTTTGCATTCGACCCGGCGCCTCATCACGTCGTCGAGACGTCTCAAAGCGCTTCACAGGATACACCGCAAAGTGTAGTGACTGTGTATTTATATTAGCCCCCCACCCCCTAAGGTTTCTCCCTGCCCAGGAATCGAATCTGCTCTAACCTCTGCACTACAGGACTCCACAACCTGTGGAGAAAGACGGAAGCTATTTCCGCTCGGGGAGGCTGGAGGGAACTGGGAGGTGGGGGGTAGATTCCCGGCGCTCTTTCCCCACCACCAATCAACAAGAATTCCCTGCAATTCCCAGCCTCCGAGCGAGCTGTATAAACGAATGTCATTGTTGTCACGTCCAGCGGAGTGTGTTCAGTCGCCCTCCATCCTGTCCCTCCCTCTGGCTTTCATGTGGGAGCTGTTTCCTCCCTCACCCCTCTCGGAACACACATAGAAACAGGACGAGGCCATTCAGCCCCTCGAGCCTGTTCCGCCACGCTATAAGATACTACGCGTCTCAACTCCAATGACCCGCCTTTGCCCCGTTTCCCTCCATACCCTGACCCGAACAAGTGTCTGTCCTCCTCGGTCACACACTCAATTCTTAAGGGAAACTGACTTCCAAACGCAGATTGGTATTAAAAATTTCTCACGTTTGTCGATTTTGGCGGTTTTATATGTATATATATGTGTATGTTTTTTAATCCCCGAGTCATCGCTCGTCACTTTGTACGTTTGTCCACAGTTTTGTAAAGTCGGGGTCTGAACGAAGCTGTGAATCAGATTCTCGAGACTGTTTTTGAATTAAAAAGATACCTTCCGAGTAAAAACGCTTCGTCGGTTCGAGTGGCGCTATGGGATCGTTAAAAGTCTTCCAAGGAGAAACCGTTCCCTTTGGTGAGCAGGTAATAATAATAATCCTTGCGTTTGATAAGAGCACGTGACTGCATCGTTAAAACTGATCAAAGCGCTTCACAGAATATACTGTAAAATAAATTTCATTGCATTTTATGGGCAAAATGTGGCAGCCGATTGTGCGCAAGTGGTACCTCGCAAACGGTCGTGGACTGAGCGATCAAATTATTTTTTTTTAATGTGAAGGGTTTGCCCTCGGAAAGCGATCCCATCCCAAACTGCGCGGTAACCAGGTGTGAGGACTTGACGAAATTTGCCAAAGGTCTCGGTCAGCCCCGGGAACCGAACCCAGATCCCCTCGTTCGCGAGACGAGCGTTCCAACCGTGTCCTGTGTGCCCCAGGCCTTGAAGCCACGTTGATGTGTGTGTGTGTGTGTGTGAGAGGAGTCCCAATTTATTGTAGCACCAGTTGTCATTTTTGCACATTAAAACACGCAGCAGCCTTCGGCACAAGTGATGATTTACCTATGACATTTATTGATGTAATGGGTAAATAGCGATAAAAATGCATTTTGCTGCAAGATTTCAACATGTCTTGTAAAGCCAGCGTATAAAATTAATACATCACTTTCGTGCTCAAAAGTACAAACAAACCTCTTGACAATTCGCATTTCATCACGTTGACCGCTGAGGCCGGAGAGAAGATTCTCTCGAGGCCGAGGCGCAGTTTGCCCCGCCTCGCCTCGCCTGCCTGCCGTTTTTAAGAGTGCAATGATCGCCAGGATGGCGATGGTTGGCAGTGACTGTTTAAAAGGGGTCCTGAAGCCAATTATTTGACATTAAATGGGAGAATTCAATAGCGTTACAACCACAATCCTCTCTCCCAGTGCTGTGTCTGAACAGCTGGCGCCCCCTTACAGCTCACTGCTGTCCGTAACCAGACAGAAAGTAGAAAAAATAATGTGCATTTGATACAGCACCTATAACAGCGCTTTATAACATCAAAGCGCTTCACGGGGAATTGCTGTCAAGTGTTGTTACTTGGGGGGGAGGGGGGGGGGGGAATACGGCAGCCAATTTTCCCAAAACAATATTCCACAAACAGCCATGGGGTGAATGACTAATCGGGAAGATTGCTGGTCAGGGATCAGAGTGGGGGAATGGGGTGCGTCGGTCGCTCTTTCAAAGAGCTGGCACAGGCACGGTGGGCCGAATGGCCTCCCTTTGCGCTGCGAGGTTCTCTGATAGGAGAACCTCCCTTATTTTCGAACAGTGTAGCAGGATCTATAACGTCCGCCTGAACGAGCTCGGTTTAGCGTCTCTGAAGGACACAGTCTGACAGTGCAGTGCTCGCCCCCAGTGATGCGCTGGAGTCTCAGCCTAGACCATGAGCTCAAATGCCCTGTGTGGGGTTTGAACCCACAAAATAAAATGCCCATCGATTCTCTTCCTCCCGGGAAACCATGTCCTCAGCTTAAAATCTCCGCAAGGCAGCAGCTGGTAAAAGGATTGTGTCGATGTAAGTGAACTACTGAAACATTCCTTCAATTTAAGTCTGCGTTTGGGCCACCTTTTCAAACTGACTTGCATAGAAACTGAGACGCAGGGATTCGAAGGGCTGAGCTGCAAACGGAGGGAGACCGAACGTACTTGGAAAGTCGCCCCTGCACAAAACCCGCAAGTGCCTGTACGCGGCTCTATTTTAAATAATGAAAATAACAAGCAGGACGAGTTAATGTCGATGTAAGTAATACAATATTCTGCACAGTTTGGTTTTAGTGAATTGAACCTGAAATCGCCTCAGGTCAGTCAGTCAGTGCAGGTCACCATTTTAAAATTTACACATGCAACTTTTTTTTTAAAAAAAAAAAGACTCCGAGTCTTACAATGAATACAATCATTTGATTCTCCTTTCCTCCACAATCCCACCCCCCAACCCCCCTCACTTTGGCTGCTGTTTGACCATTCTACAGGGCGTCCACAAGATCCTGTTACCTCCCGTTACGAAACAGCGATACCAGACTTTGGATGGGCTGAAACAAGGGGTCAGAGATGCATCGCTCCCCATCACTGCGGCCACTTTACAGAAGGTGCGGCAGGGAAAAGGGCGACCGATCATTTACCTGCCACGAAAATCACGGCACTCGCTCGCTCGCATCCACCCACCCCCTGATCCTCTGGATTTCTGAACACAGTTTAAAAACACTTGTACTGAATACAATGAAGTACTTCGAAATACAATTATCATCACTCCTCAGCTGTTGGGTCAGTGCACTGTAGGAAAAAAAAAACATACACACACTGGGGGTAACAGGACTTTGTGGACACTCTGTACGAAAACGGGGTTAAAGAGGAGCTCTGACGTGTCTTGACAGAAGCAGAAGAGGTTGGGAAAAGAAGCCAACTTCATCCTATTTGATCTGGACCTCTTCAGAACCGCCTGCCCCCCCCCCCTCCCACCCCCCAAAACGAGTTCCAGTGTGCAGCCACCCACCCCCTCTCCCCCCCTCCCACCACAAGTGGGGAGATATCAAGGAACTGAGCAACCGGGGGGGAAAGGGGGGGGGGGGGGGGAGAAAGGGGGGAATGCAAATCAGTTTAAATGTCAGCTCATTGCACTCTCTTGGCTCAAGTCCAGAGTTCGTTCCAATCCTGAAACGACTCGACTGCACACTCGAGAAACGGTTTCACGGTGAGTCTCGAAGCAACGCACGTGCACTCGCTCGCTCGCTCGCCCGTTCGCTCGCCCGCCCGCGCTCTCAACTTGCCAGCATCACGTGTACAAATCATTCAATATATTATATAAATAAATATCCACTGTGACCACCGTGGGAGTAACAGCTAAACAATGCGCTTGGGAGGGGAGAAATTACCACTATTGATTGGATATAAGACAGTGCACCTCAATACCAAAGTGCGCTGAAAATGTAAACCTTGATCATTTATGTATCACTTTTTATATCCCAACTTCCCACCCCCTCCCCCCAAAAAACCTGAGTTCGTACGGTACACTAAACATACAAAAACGTATGTACATTTTACAGTCCATTCTCTCCGTTTCTGAAAACTATATAGTACAATCTTTGTCCTCATCTCGAATAAGATTACCAAAAAAGGGGGTGGGTGGGAAATCGAAGAAAAGACAATGTCAAGAGAGGAGAGAGTGGTGGGGAGGGGGGAATCGAAGAGGGGAGGGGGGGGAGAAGAGAGAGAGAGAGAGAGAGAGGGGGGGGAAAGGAAAACAAAATTTGATTGAAATGAAAAAAAATACTTCCCCCAATATTTTGGGTTTTAAGCCGCAAGGGGAAATTAGATGACACTCCTCGCCCAACACCCACCCACTCACCGCCCCCCCCCTCCACCCCACCCCACCCTGCCCCACACACATAGCTGAGGCTCGTAAATTATGCTTTAAAAAATAACACCTCGGTTACACACACTTTGTTACACACACACACACACACTCACCCCAGAACATCAGCGAGCTCATCTTGTTCATCACATAACACAACAGTGGCAGTTTACACAGCGTTTATAAGGGAGAGGGAGCTGTCGGGAGGGGAGGGGACGGGGGGGCGGAGGAGGCGGGGCGAGGCGGGTGGGGTTCCAGTTACTTACTTTGACACTAATCTCTACTCTTCAAGCGAAAATCTATAAATTAGGGATTTTTTTTTCTCTTTTTTTGTTTAAAAAAAAAACATCTTTCTTTTTAAATAACTGAAAATATAAAATATAATCTATTGATATATTGCCCAGGAAGGAAATGTGCGATGGAATGAAATTGGTCCCTTATTTGTAACGCGTGGCGTGGCACCCAACAGCACTGTACAGGGTGTTCACAAAGTCCTCTTACCCTCCCACCCACCCACCCAGTGTTTTTCTTACGATGAATTTTTATTTTCTGTTGCAGATGAGTGGAGGGTAACAATGTCCTGATGACAGTAACTTCCTCCTCACTGACTCCCATCCATGTTTCGGAAGATGTGACACCGAACATGGCGACGGATCATTATCTGCCATGAAAATGATGGCGCTCAACACACTCACACCGATCCTCTGGACGTCTGAATACAGTCAAAAACACTTTGTACTGAATACAATGAAGTACCTTCTATATACAATTATCATCAATGTTCCACATGTTTCAGTTGTTGGTCAGTGCACTGTAGAAAAAAAACACGGGGGTAACAGGACTTTGTGAACACCCTGTACAATTCTTTCTCGCTCTCTCTCTCTCTCTCTCTCTCTCCCCAGCAGTCCCGACAATACTACCCATTGCGAATTATTTCTGTTGCAGCCGTCTGATTTAAGACCATTCTCTCAGTCACCCCATTCCAGCACCGATTTACACACAGCGCTGGGGGGGTGGGTGAGTGGTGGGGTGTGGGGGGGGGGGGGAGGTAATATTCTAAGCATCTGTTTAAAGGCTGAACACAGTCAGTTATATTGAATAATGATTTTCTGTCACCTTGTTGCAGTAAAAGCAATTATTTGTTATGGGCTGATTTCTCTCTCTCTCTCTCTCTCTCAAGTTCCCCTCACCAACGCACTCCAAGCTGTCACTTACCTTCATCAGCTAAATAAATCCCTTTTTTCCCCCCCCCAAAAAAAAAAGAAATAAATGTTTAAAATCACTTCCCGATTCGTTTTGATTCTCAATTGCTGCTGGAGAGACAGTGGATTGATTGCCCGCTCTTGTTGGGTGAACTTACGCAGGTGGCGGTGGTGGCGGGGAGGGGGTGAAGGAAAGCAGGGGCAATTCACAACGCATTTGGATACGGGATGAGACCCCCACCCCCACTGCTTGCTAAAGGACTAAGATTCACTAATGGATGGATCCCCTTTGACGAGGGCCGACTCACACATTGCACAACCCACCAGTGTTAAGGACCAGTTTGACTGCGGTCAGGAAACTCCTGCAAAGCCTGGCTCGAGAGTCGACACATGTATTCCGAGCATCACTATCACAATGTTTTATAATATCGCTCAAGGACTGTTAGGGACAGTGGTGTACACAGTGAAATGACAAAATATCGCCTTCCTCCTCCCTCAAAAACAGTGGAAGCTGCAGAGCAAACCCCCTCCCTCCCCAGTAACGAATGTGAAATAGTATTCACTCCCCTGTGGGTCGGATGGCAGTGATGTATGTTTCTGCTCAGAAACCATACCTGACAATACTGAGAGCAATCCCTGCTTCCCACCAGTATTTTCTTGGGGTGGGGGGTGGGGGCACGCGGGGAAAGAGAGAGAGAACACTCAAGAGTTCTGAAACTGCTATGGAAATGATTTGACCTCGATCACAGAGAAAAGGAGGTGGAGGGGGGGGGGGCAAATGGAGACAGGACGAGGGGAGGGGCGGGGGAGGGGGGGGGCATTGAACAGACGGGACAGCTTGCTGTGTGAGACCAGTGCAGACTCGATGGGCCGAATGGCCTCTGTTCTGCCCTGTAAATATCTCCGGATTCGATGAGGAAAAGAAAGGTGTGGGGGGGGGGGGGGGTGAGGTGGTTGGGATTAAACAAAAGGCTTGATGATCCTGCCATGTTCGCAGACAAAAAAATCTGAAGCAAGTCAATTCGACACTCGATCCCTGTGCATAAGTGGTGTGGGGGGGGGGTGGGGGGAGAAGGGGAGGAAGAGAGATATTTTGCACAGAAGTTATTCCCTCTTCCTCTTTCCCTTCTCGTTCTCTCCGCTGCTCCGTGTGAACAACATCCTAGTGGTTTCCTCCTCCTGACTGTTCTCCAGGATGAAGGATGGATATGCTGAGGGGACCCTGTTCTGAGCTGCTAACCCCCCCCCCACCCCCACTCACTTCTCTCTGCCCGTTTGGGTTTCCTTTTTTTTTATATAAAACTATATCTCCCCCCCGCGCCCCCCTCCAGCCCCAACAAAAAACAGCCAGATTCATACAACCTACAGCTACACAAAAAAAATTAACTTTTTAGAAACATCGGAATTCACACAACACAAAAATACTAACAGTGTAAAAAGTATTCACCTGCTGGGGTGGGGGTGGGGGGGGCGGGGAGTGGGGAGAGCTTTACCGAGCTGCTAAAGGAGATTTGTGATATCGATTAAAATAAATCTTTGTGAGATTTGAACATAGGCAGAACTTTAAGACAAAAATGCATTTAAAAAAAGCTCCTGGAATTTTTTTTTTCGAGGTACATTAACATTGACCACCTCTATCGATTTTGTTACGTCTAGACTGGGGGCGGGGGAGTGGGGGGGGTTCCAACCTTTTGCTTGCTGAGGGTTGGATGCCCTATTTATTTGAGGAACATCCGTGGGCCACGTAAGCAATAATGTGGTGTTTCCCCTTCCAGACACATAACATCACATTAAGGGTTAGGGAGGGCCAGACGAAATGGAGAGAGGGGCCGTATGTGGCCCGCGGGCCGCCAGTTGGACCGCCCTGATAGATCAACGGCATGAAATTCCACCCAGTCCCAGCCCGTGAGACCGACCGGTCTGGAAAGGTGGCGGAAGCTGATTCAATAACAACTTTCAAAAGGGAATTGGACAGATGCTTGCGAAGAAAAAAAATTGCAAGGCAAAGGGGAAAACGGGAGGGAAGTGGGACAAGTTGGACAGATCTTTCAAAGGACTGGCACGATGGGCCAAATGGCCTACTTCTGCGCGGGAATATTCTGTGATTCTAAAGTGGTCCTAATTCTATTGTAATGTGACGGCAGGGAATTCCTTGCATTTGAACACACTGTGATTCTCTCTCTCTCTCTGTCTCTCTCTCTCTCACTGTTATTGAGTCCAGCGAAGGAATTCATTCACGGAAGGGGAAGAGTCGAATCCTTAAATCCAATTCTTAATTCCGCCAACGAAACACACTGTCGCTACACTTTGCAGTATGAGGCTACGCTATGAAGCGCTTTGAGACATCCTCCCGACGTGAGAGGTGCTGTATTAGCAAATGCAAGGATAATTATGATGATGATGATGATGATGAGCAAGTTTTTTTTCCAGTTCTTAAAAAAAAGGGACGGTGGGGGGTGTAAGAATGCTCCAGAGTTCTGCGGCATCTTAAAAATTTCAAGACAACGCACAGTCTCGCAGGATAGCCCGCGTGAGATTTCGAACCTCTGATGAGGGATTGTTTTTTTTTCAAACAACACTAATTGGGGGAACGTGATTCCGAAGCTGTCGCTCACTCCCACCGTTCTCAATCGCCGCTTTTGCTTCAAATAAACGGGAGCGGGCTTCGATTGCGAGTCAGGAGGAACAAACTCACGATTTCAGGCGAAAACACTCTTAAACAGACTTGTGTTTTATGCCGTTTTAAGAAAAAGGTTTTAAAAAAAAAATATTTTGAGACCAGAAACTGCTCCCAGGGCTCCCTGAGCCTCCTGCCAGCCTACTTTGGTCTCCCAAGATTTAAGGTGATGCAGGGTTTTTAAGGTGGAAAATTCTTGAACCAGGTCTGAATTTGGGAATTTTAAGCGCTTCCCAGCACCTTGGGACGTCCTCCTGACTTGAAAGGCGCTATACAAATGTTATTTATTGTTGTGGATAATAATAATAACGATCCTTGCATTTGATATAGCGCCTTATCGCACCTTTGAGACAACTCAGAGCGCTTAAAGGGAGCTATATAAATGCAATTTGTTGTCGGAAGCCCATTTGTGCTTAACAACTGCAAAAAAAACACATACGAATTAAGACTTGAGCCTAAAAATGTGCTACAGCTCTGCGCCACCTTAAATGTTATGCCAAAATGCAACGGTCGGAGACTTGGGCCCGGGGGAGGTGGGAGAGGGGGGGTTTGGAGAGGGAGGAAAGGGGGTGAGGGGAGAGAGAAGGGGATTCAGGATCATATTTATAATGATGTGTAGGGAGGCCTGGACTCTTATTTTAAGGCAGGTGAATACTTTAAAATCTGTCAAACACGCTCAGTAGTAGTCGCTAAGGGGTCACTTTGGAAGTGGCGGGAGGGGAGGGGGCGGCTCTGCGGGGAGTGGGGGGGGCCGTGTGATGTCTGTGCTGGGGAGGCTGGGAGCTCCAGACATCCCCCCGGGGTACCTGAAGTCACTGTAAGGTTGGAGGAAATCGAACCTAGGTTGCGGGACGGGCTGCATGCCCTGGGCACTTAGTAGCGACTCCAACATGTCGAAGGTGTCCTGGTACTCGCTGTTGTGTTGGTGATCGCTGGGGCCCGCACTCTGGCCGTGAGCGTCTAGAGCGTCCTTGTCTGTCCTCCCGTAGCCCCCCTGCTGCAGGGAGGGAGCCGAGGGGGGGAACGGCAAGTCCAGGATGCTCGGGTTGAAGTGTGGCTGGAAGGGCAGTGCTCCCGAAGAGGGCTTGGAGGCTTTGCTGGCTTTGGGCTGGTGGTTGTGACTGGACTCGTCCCCGTGCTGGCGTTTGCGGGAGGAACTGGAGGAGGAGCTGTGGTTGCTGCTGAGGGCGGGGACGCCGGAGGCCGGGGTGCCGTGCTTGGAGCCCGATCGCCTGCTGCTGCCGCCCGAGCTGTGGGAGTGTCTGTGGTGGTGATGATGGTGGTGGTGATGGTGGTGGTTGGACGGTGCCGGGTCTCTGTGCGAGTGCTCTTTGGCGCTGTGCGGGCTCGGGTGCCTGCTCTTGCTGCTTCCCTCGTCCGAGGAGCTGTGCAGGTCCGAGGGCACCTTGATCCGCACTTTGAGCTTCTCCTCGCCGGGCGCCCTTTCGCCGCCCGTCACCGGGAGGCGCAGCTTGATGTGCTTGTCGGAGTTGGCGAGGGGGATCTTGATCCTGATGGGGATGGGGCTGGAGTCCTGCGGCTTGGTGGGCTGCGGGTGCCTGTCGTGGAGCTGCTGTTTGATCAGCGCCTGAGCTGCCGAGGCGTAATGCTCCCTGACGTTGGCCTCCAGGTTCTCGAGCTTGCGCTTCTGAGCCGCCAGCTCCTCGGCGTGCTTGGCCCGGTACTCGTTCAGGCTGACCCGCACAGCCGAGGAGGCCAAGGGGGGCGGCAGGAACTTGCCCCCGCCGTTCTTCTGCTCGTGTCGGCCGCCCCCGTAGGCCCCCGTCCCCTCCCCCTGCGGATGGTACACCCCGTCCGGCAGCCCGTGGTTGTCCAGCATGAGCAGGTCCTGTTTGCCGCTCGGGATGAGCTCCAGAGGCTTGTGGCTGGGAGGACCCAGGTCCAGCTGGAGCTCGCCGTGTGGTTGCGTGCTCCACTGCTGAGGGTCTGAGCCGCTGCCCTCCGCGCAGTGAGACTGCATCGCCGAGGGGTACAGGGAGTGGAAGGAAGCCATGCCGGCCGAGGAGGTGGCGATGCTCATCAACTCCGACAAGGCGTTCTCCGAGCTGGAGATGCTCAGCCCGCCGCCGCTCTCCTCACCGCCACCCTGCCCGTCGCCCTTTGGTTTCTTGGCGGCCTGACAAGCCTGGAGAGAAAAGGCAACACGCGTCACGTAACGGGTAAATTGCTGTCAAGCATACTTTAAGTGACCGAAGGCAAAGGTCGTCCCAGCCACAAAGCTCTCAGTGAGTCTCATCTCAGTGATTACTCCCTCTGCTCAGCGGCCTCTGGCCTGCTCTACATCCCCCCTGCACTGCCCGCCATCGGTGGTCGGGCCTTCACCTCTCTGCTCCTACCCTTTGGAACTCTTATCCCACGGTCCCTCCCTTGCCTCAAGGCGTGACTAAAAACCACTCCTTCGGTCACCCTCCTAACCCCACCCTCTCCGCCCTCCAGCCTTCCTGATTCCAAACCCCAACTCGGGTGCGGAGTCTCGACTGTGGGACGCCTTGGGATGCCCTCCCAACTTGAAAGGCGCTGTATGAATGTAACGTATATGTTGTCGAGCGAGCGTGGGGGCGGCGCGGACTGAAGGCAGCACCAAGGACAAGCTCGCGGGATTGACACACCTACCCGCCAATTCTTTATCCGCTTTAGCCTGTTTGGTGTCTTCTCAAGTATCTGAAGGAATTCGTGAGTTAGCTCTGGAAGACAGACACAGAGAGAGAAAAAAAGGAGAGGGGGGGGTGGAAAGAGTTACAAGACAAACCTTCATGATGGAATCCCAGTTGCTGCAAGCTACATTCCCTCCAAGCGCCTCTCTATACCATAAAATTGACCAAGTGCTGTTGTGTTGATATAAAAGCAAAAGCAGCAACTGATCTGCGCCCCGCCCCCCCCCCACAAATCAATAACGAACTGAATTGGCAATGGATGTAAATTTGGAATAAGGAATATAAACATCACAAAGTATTTCATACATTTCAGTAGCTATCCAGGAATGGTGGTGGGGGCTGGTGGGGTGGAGGGGGGGAGGGGGTTGGATCCCATTTACCTGAATCACAAGACCAGAGACTGGGAAGTGGTAGAGGTTCCAGCACACACATGCAGTGACATGTAACGTACATGACGATGTATGTTCACTGTCAGTACGGGGAGGGCGGGGGGAGAGACACGCAGCTCAGCCAAGCTGATACCCAGTCATCGTAACGATTGAACTCACCGTCCAATAGTTCCAAGGTCACGGTGGAGTCAACATATTCCCACCAGTGCTTGCCATCTGTGGACACAGGAATTTCCCAGTTTGACCACTTACAGGCCAGGTGGATGCATACACAGGCGACGATGGGTGGCTGGTACTGCAGGCAAAAGGTAGTAAGATGTAGGCTATAGGAGCACAGTGTTGATATCACGGGGCAGGTGGTTGGTGGGTTGGCGGGGAAAAAAGAGAAGAGACAAAGTAAACCTCTAATCGTTCCGTCACTGTCACCATTTGCACCGAATGGAAAAAAATCCACTTTTAACTTATTGCCTGTGTGTGTGTGTGTGTTGCGGGAGTGGGGGAGGGAAGGGGGAGGAGATAACGGGCTTTACTCGGTGGGTTTTTAAGAACTTTCTATAAGCACTCAGACAAAGCAGAACTCAAGCAACACAAATAATACTCCTTGGGAATTGTATCCTGGTTATTTGCACCGCACATTGTGTCCCAGAATGTTTTAAAATGAACACATTACACGTGAGCCTGGCCTTTGATTCCTTCTCTCTAGGGTTTACAGGTCATAGGAACAGTAGGAAGCCATTCAGACCCTCGGGCCTGTTCCGCCATTCCATTAGATCGTGGCTGCTCTGTACCTCAACTCCAATTCCCCACCTTTGCTCCATATTCCTCGATGGACAGAAAAAGGTCATTCGGCCCATCGTGCCTACGAAAGAGCTATCCAATTAGCCCCATTGCCCCTCTCTTCCCGCATAGTCCCGCAATTTTTTCCTTTTCAAGTACCTACCCAAATCCATTTTGAAATTGTTTTGGGGGGGGAATTTCCACCATTCTGCGCCAAGACAGAATGGGTCTCGCCGGCTGAGACGGGTGGCTGTTTGGGTGGTGGCAGAGTTGGGGAAGGAGAGAGAGAAAGAGAGAGAGAGAGAGAACACAAACGAGAACCTGTTTGCAGATCAACACATTCATAATTAATTTAAACCTTCAAAGAGCTGAACTGCTCCACGTTGTAACCTTTAGCTGTTGTGCAGGGCTATCTATTTCCCCTGACGGTGCTATTTATCAGATAGTGAAGCCATGCCACTTGGCCGTACTTTTAACCCATTTGTCCTGAAGGCCCTTTGGACACAACAGCAGTGCTCAAGAACTAACCCACTGGAGGCCCAATGGCTCAGTCACTTTATTTCCAATGCAGTGAAGGAAGGCTGTAAATGTAAATTGGGTTACAGTGTGTGGAAACAGTACAACAAATTGAGAGTGAGTGAGTGGGACAAACAACCTGTTGGTGGCCATGAAATAGGATGTCTGCGCCAAGTCCTTGCTCGCTGGGGAGAGAGAGAGAGAGAGACATTAGTGCGTTGTCTATGGAGTGAGACAGTCAATTGCAATTAAAGGGGACTTAGGGATGGGAATGTTTAGGGTATCTGAATTTAGGGTGACTGTATAATAATCACCGCATTCGATGTGACTCAAAAGCACATCGTAAGGAATTGCTTTCAAGTGTCGTGGCTGCGTGTTTGTATATAAATGCGGCAGACAATTTGAACCAAGGACCCCCAAATTTATAATAATAATAATCCTTGCATTTGTGCTTTATCACGTTGGAAGGATGTCTCAAGGAGCTTCACAAGAATTACTGTACAATGGAGTGACTGTATATTTGTAGGCAAGTTGCCTTACTCCACACACCTGTTTATCTAGCAGTAAATAGGAACCCGGTTGTTAGTCGATTGCTGGTTCGTTTTTCCGGGGGTAACAATCCATTATAAAAAATGTGTCACTCAATCTACAAAGTATACGGTCAAATCACGCTACAGAATATTCTGTGAAGCGCTTTGAGACGTGATAAGGCGCTGCATCAAATGCAAGGATTATTATTATAACCTGGAAAGGCACAGATGGCGCAGGGCCTTGGTTTAAGGTCTCATCCGATGACGGGGAGCGCGAGCGACTGCGCCAGGCTGGCACACGTTTAACTGGCTTTAACATCGTTGTGAGCGAAGTTGTCTCCGTTCCTTACCTCTCACCAACTGTGTGCATTTGACCACGTGTGTGTGTGGGTGATCGATAGTGATCTCGAAACCTGAAAGAGAAGAAACGCACAGAGCTGGTTAGTGCACGACCGATCGAGGGCTGCGCTCATATCACGGAAAGCCAGCACGTGCTAAAGTTACTCGGAAACCATTCTGTGGTATTTATTAATCATGGATGTGGAAACTTTTAGCTCCTTGGAATGCTAGAAACATACAACATCAGAGGCCATTGTGTTCTGTTCTGAAAGAGCTCTTCGTTCAGTCCTAACTCCTGCCTTTCCCACACACACTTTTGTATTTTCCCTTTCCTGTACCTGTCAAAATCTCTTTTCAAAAGCCTCAGGATTTCCAACTGGGGTGTGTTTGGTTGGGCATTGTAATGACCTTATGTCCTCTAGTGAAAAAAAACACTTTAGATCTTAAATGTAGGCCCTTTAGTTGGCAGCTCTCAAGTTAAAAACAGGGAGATAGAAACTATCAAAATCCCAAATACAGCGATCTATAACTCTCCCGGCTAATGCTCTGAATACTTCTTCACTGACCTGTAACTGATTTCAAATGAAGTGTATACAGTTTTTTACTGCATTCATCATTTGCACAGAAAATAAGATTTGAGGCACTGTAGGGTGAGGGGCTACATTACCTGTAGAGTACTGAGATACCCATTGACAGAAGCGAAAAGAATTTGAGGAAATTTGAACGCCCGAGAACTGAACCAGAACGTAATAGTGTGATCCCACCAGTTCTGGCCAAGTTCCACTAGCTCCCTACCACCGAACGGATTGATTTCAAGACCCTCTCACTCGCTTTCGTATCCCTTCTGGCCCTGACATCTCGGTCCCGGGATCCGTTACTCTAAAGCTCTCTGAGATGCCGTCCGGCGTGGAGGGCGCTATATAAATCCAAGTTGTTGTTGTTAACCTCTCTGACCTGCTTACTCCCCAACCCGCTGCATCCAACTGGCTCCGGCCTTCTTAACGTCCCTCATGCCCTCCGTTCCACCATTGGCCACTGCACCCTGAAACACTCTTCCTCTATCCCTCTGCCTTGCCCTTTTCTTCCCTATTTTCAGATCACGCCTGAAGACCTTCCTCTTCAACCGTGCCTACGGTCAACTCCCACTCCAGCCTAGACTCTAAAGTTCATCACAACATCTTTACATAACAAATGACACGTTTTGTTCGAATTAGGTTTTTAAGGAATAAATTATGCCTGGTCTGTAAATTAGAGAGCTTTGAGTGTGTGATCGGGCTGACACCATGTGTCAGGTTTCAGCAATAACACAGTACAGTAAAGGCACAATACACAGACTTAATGAAACCAGAGGTCTGCATAAGGTTTCAACTGATCATCCATTCAGCTTGCCTTCTCTCAACAGCTGTGGGTAAAAGCACAGGTTAGACTCTCATTCTGCAGCCATGCCATCACGTCTGTGTTCACTGCCAGCCCGCTTGATAACTTACCCAGGGTCTGCAGTATAATGCTCTCTAGAATGACCAGGTCTTGGGCTTGCTGCAGGTAAGCCTGGGGTTGAGAGGACAGGCAGATTACTTACTAGGAGGCAGCAAAAAGCCCCTGTACATTTACAGCAAAAGTTACTGTAACACTCATCAGACAGCTGTCTGCCTTTTGCACTCTCCACCATTCATAGGTCTGTAACCACTCTTCCTTCACACACCAAAAAAAACCTGCACTTTTTATTTCATCGCCTTCACAAGCTAGAGGCCCCGAAATTCCATCTAGTCTCAGCCTGGCCAGACCGCTTTGTCTCAAGATTGAAGACGGCGAGTGCAGGTTTGTGGAAATTTCTGAAATCATGCCTTTAATTTGGAAGCCGGTTTCTTCTTAGGAACACGTTTTCTTCCCGTAATTTTGCGCCACCGTAAATTTATGACAAACAATCCTTGCGTTTGATACAGCGCCTCGTCACGTCTTCGAAGCGCCTCAAAGCGCTTCACGGAATATACTGTAAAGTGTGGCAACTGTGAAATGGCCTCGCGGGCTGAGACTAGAATGTGGAGCATGAGAGGAGATGGAATTTCAGGGCTCCCACCCTGCTTTTGATTCAACAATCCGCACCTTTCCAAAACCTTGGATTGGGGAATCGTTTTCAGCCCTTGTCACAACTCTGCCAATTGTTTCCTTTCTCAAATCAGGTCAAGCTGTTGCATGCTGCAGTGATGGGATATTACAACACGATTTAATGTAAGGTTATATAACACAATCGTATACCGTAGTCCCACAAACATTTCTGGGTTCGCTCCGTTTAACACTGTGACGCGAATACCAAGTGCAGGTACGGAGCCTTTAAGTAGCAGAATGTGAAGACCTGTACGGACTTCGCTGTAAGATCGATTCACTTTTAAGGTTCTGACACCAAACATTGTCATTCACACTGCCGAACATACCTTTTGGTGGAGAGAGAGCAGTTTATCAGTAATCACCTGTATCAGGCAACAGAGAGCCATGGGGTTGACGAATTAAGCGTAGTAGTCATTGTTTCCGTCAGGTCTGTACCACCCGACGAAAACAACTTCTTTATTTTAAATAGAGGGCACACAAGAACAGGAGGAGGCCATTGAGCCCACTGAGCCTGTTCCATGAGTTCATCAGATTTGTGGCAGATATCTTAATCCATTCCCCAATCTTTTCTCATGTCTCTCAATACACAGGCGCCTGTAAAATCCATTTTCCGCATCCCAATGGATTCTGCCTCTACAGCTTTCTGGGGCCGTGCATTCTGTGTGAATTTAAGTGAGAAACATGAGGAGCGGAGCCGGGGGTGACCGTTCCCTGTTGGGACACTGGGCAGAATCCACCTGAATCGCAAGGCAAATGCCCACGTTTGGGCTGGTGGTGGCAGAGGCTGGGTGACAATTTCAGGTGGAGCCAACCTTCAGAGGGAAATTACGCTCTTAAAAACCCTCTCATTTTAAGAATCACTGAAGGGGCCCAAGTTACGGGACTGGGACGCACACATCATAGGATGTTCAGTTTTACAGTATCATGCTCGGTAATGCAACCAACAAGGGGCAGGAGGGGGAGAATAATAATCCTTGCATTTGATATAGCACTTTTCACGTCTTCCAGACGTCTCAAAGCGCTTCACTGTGAAGTGAATTGATTGTATTTGTGGGCGAAACGCGGAAAAGGGTTCCCGCCAATCGACTAACAACTGGGTGCTTACGTGCTGCTGGGTAAACAGAGGCTTGAGTAAGGAAACTTGGCCAAAGCTTTGCCCTGCCCGGGAATCGGACCCGGATCCTCTCGCTTGCATGGCAAGTGCTCTAGCCACTACACTGCAGGACTCCACGGAACAGAGAGAGAGATGAGGGAATGGAAGGATACGCCATCTACCAGCTACTTACTTCGCTCTTGGTGTCTGGAGAAGGCTCCTGCGGCTTTAGACATGCGTGGGCCACCTTGATGACATGCTCCAGTTTACGAGGCTGCTCTTCCACTTTAGCAGCCAGGAACAGCGCTGCGGGGGCGATTGCCTGCGGAGGGAAACCTTCCTGATCAGTCACACACATACGCACATAAATCCCAGGAGGGTGGGGGGTGGGGAGGAGGGGGGAGACAGTCACTGCAGCAAACACACCCATATTGAGACGTCCACTGAAAACCTTTGCACACTTACATTCCGCTGAAATTTGGTGAAGGATTGCTGCATGTAAAATCGATGCATATAAACAATGGCGGTGTTGATTGTTAGCTGAGATCTGAAGGGGGGTAAGCATTAAGGGAAATACCTTGTTGGTACATCTGTTGCTTCACACTTAAAAACAAGTTATTCTTCACAAATGTGTAAATGGGACGTGAACTTAAGAGTTCAAGCTGACATTCCAGTGTAGTACCGGGGGAAGCTCTGCATTGTCAGAACCATCAGCCTCTCTGCCACCACCATCTGGAACTCCATCACGGAATCCCTTTGCCTCGCTCCTTCCCTTGCCTTCTTCAAGGCTCGTCTCAAAATTTCCCTCTTTTAACCGTGCCTTTGGCCACACTCCCACCCCTAACCCTCCACTTCCCGAATTCCAACCCTCAACTCAGCTGCAAACCTTCGACTATCTACCGCCAAATGTAATTTATTGTTGTGAAGGATCCATCAGATAAGATGCTGAGCCCAGATCCCGTTTGTCTACTCAAAGTTTCAAGGGAGCTTCTTTTGGTGTCCTGGCCAACAGGCCTCCGAATTTATTTGAAATTTGCTTCATGATTATGTACAAATTGGTTGCTGTGTTTGTCTGTGAAAAACGTCAGAACTGAGATTACAAGTAAAGCGCTTTTGAGATGGTTTGATGTATAAGTTGCTTTAGAAATGCAAGTTCTCTCTTCTGAGAGAAGGTCAGTGTTGGGAAGTGCAGAATCTGCACCAAGCACTGCTGGGGTACAGAATAATGCTGTGTTGTTGTAACCTAAACCTAAACAAGGTGGAGGAAATTCTAGTGATGGACCTCACCATCATGTCCACTGCTACCCTGCCCCAGGACAGCTAAACTAATGTCAACTCTGCAATGTCCTTATCATACAGCAAGCACACTTGTGATGACGTCACACAATATCGCAATATCCTCCAAAATCACGTCTTCAGTCCACGCACTGTAACCAACGTCACTCTTTGCTACTGTTTATCTTCCGTTTCCCCTGAATCACATGGCAGACGAAGGGGAGGTTTAATGTCTCATCACCAACAAACTTTCATGTCAAGAGGACGTCCCAAGGCACTGGCCGAGCTTCATAGGTCTGAATGATCTGCAGCTTGTGGTGGGAAGAGTTGGGAAGCCCGACAAGCAGGGAATTAGCATAGTCAAGCCTGAATGTGATGAATCCATGAATGAATTAATAATGTCTCAATAAATCAACAACTTGCATTTATATAGCGCCCCTCATGCAGGGTAGTGCCTCAGAGCCAAAATGTAAGCACCTGATAGTGGAGTCAGCATGGACTGTAGCCTGAATCCCAACGAGGAGCTTCAAACCCCACCTATCCTGTGACTCAGAGGTGAGAGGGCTGCTGGCTGACTGAAGGTCATACACAGTCAAATGAAGCTAGCTCCTTGTAATCAGCTAAGATTCCAAAATAACTTTAACTAGAGGTTTAAACGTATACAAGCATCCTATCTGCTGAGTTTCGGAAAGAATGGCTGTTAATCAGTTTAGCTGCAATTTATTTACCTGCAATTAGCTTTGAGAGAAACAGAAATTGCTCTAGAAGTGTGATTAGAATGGAAGGTTTAATTAAATAGGCTGTAAAGGCGTTTATTTAAAAATATTATGTTCAAGGAGTGACACCACAATCTACACAAACATAAACTTAGGGGAGGGGGAAAAATAGGAAAAGTGAAGCCAGCGATTGTAGGTGTTTATTTTAAATTTATGTATATATATTTTTAAAATGTGTAACCTGCGGCTGCCAATAAGTACATCTGTAGTTACTTCACATTCTGTCAATCGCCCTGAAGCGTTTTATGTTTAGTGAATACACCACAGTGATTGACGGGAGATTCATGTGAAGTAACCACAATAATCAGTTTTATTTCTAAAGATGAAAATCTCCTGTATTTTTTTTGCTCTCTCTTCCCCTAACACAGCCCTCTCAGGGCCCAGCTCACATAGCCCTCCGGAGCTCAGCCCTACCCTGAGAGTCTCCATATCATAGGCAAGGATTATTGTATTGTTATTATATTAATTGAGAGACTTAAAAATCTTGGATCTCCTTGTTCAGAATCCAACAAACAATGTAACTGCTGCCCTACAGAATTGGATTTCATTGCATTTAAGTTTCATGACGCATTTATTAACCACCGAGTTGGAGGCTAGTAGTTTGCAGGAGCAGGTGGCTTTGTCATTATTGTGTCCAAGGTTGGAGATTAGCACATTGTAAATATGTTTATGGCGCTGACAATAACCATAACTTCCTTGGTTGCAGATCACGCGGTAGTTCAGACTTTAAGTAGAAAGTAAAAGTACTTGCTTATGGAGACTGAGGCTGATAACCAGTTAGACCAGAAGTGTATACCATCAACAAGAGCGTCCTACAAAAACCAAAGTCATCACAACACATTCCTAATAATTCAGACTGTTAACTGCTGCCAGACTGAAACTCCAACACGCTTTGCCCTAAGAGCTGCACAGTTTGCAACACTGAAGCTCAGCCAAATTAAACCAGTCGTAAAGACTGCATCCTTTGCAGCAACAAAAACCGGCTTCTTCATATCCTCCCACTGACTTTACACTAGCCTTGCTGCACCTTTTGCTCTTCCATTAAGATTTTTGGCAAGTCTAAGACTTATAATTATTTCTTCTCTCCCAGACACCTACTACACAATAATTGTTTATTTCTGTAGTTGAAAATCTCTTGTGTGTATTTTTTCCCACCCCCTTTTACCTGGGCCAGCTCATGTGCATCTTCAAACTGCTGAAAGCTTAGCCCCCCCTAGAGAGGCCCTACCCTGAAAGTTTCCATATCAAATGTAATGGACCCCACACAAATGCAAGGATTATTATTACTACCAAAGCAAAAAGAGATCTCACCACGGTGATGTGATGACATCTACCGGCTGTCTTTCAGGTTGCGAAACGTAACCTATTGTAAAACGCAACACACTTTTACAATTTACATTTTACAATTGTGATTGCACGTCTATCTAATCAAACGACTTCACTTGGCTCTGAATAAAAAAATCTACAAATGTTACAGCACGATTAATATTGATTTAGCAATAAAATTACAGGTGCATTTAAAACTGGAGATAGCAAGACATGCCTGGGTTATAACAGTCATCTTTCAAATACTGTAGAAGCCACCATCTGTTAACAACACTATTTTGGATTGCAGTTATATATAATTATTTTTCCTTTTCCCCTCATGTTTTTGGAAGGGTACGTGTGGAATGAATCGCACGTACCCACCAGGACACTGCTGAATGACGCATTAACTGGTCAGATTGGAGACTACGGTGAAATGCAGTCCCGTGTTTAGACCTAATACACACACACAATCCAAATATAAGTTCACGTATAAAGACCAAATGAACGAGGGGCCTCTGTATGATTAATTCTTTCCCCAAACACGTGACAGATTTTCCACTGAGTTCCCAGTTTTAAAAATAAACCAGAAGTGTCTACATAGGTGAAGAGGTCATTTACGCTCTCTCTGTATCCCTTAATTCCCAAACGTCTATTCCTGTCAAATGCGTCAATAAATCATCCATTTATCATCTTTCAGGGATAGGGGGAATTGCACACACCTTCGCATTCTATAAAGAGTTTCAAACTGTCTACCGTGATGTCAACAACAAGTTTCACACAGTAAAAGTTAACAAAAAAATACTGTTGATATCAGTTTGTTTGATCTCTCCAATTCTAACTCATTGAATCCACAACTTTTCAAGCAGTGTGTACAGCAGCAACTTGCCTCAACAAACACCTGACAAATTGCTATGAGGAACACAGTGCTCTTTCCACAAAGCTCCCATTATAAAACAATTCATCTTTACAGTCTGCATACATATGCCATATTACAGGAAGTGGATTGCTAATTAGTAGCGGTAAAGCGTTCTCTCAGACATGTGTGTGTGTGCGGTGATTGAATCGTGATGTTGATTTCAGCAGGGCTGCAATATCAACAAGCAGAGACTCTCAACTGTGGCAATGATACCCAAAACAGCCAGTGAATATGGTTTTGGCATTGCTGATCTGAATAGACAGGTATAAGGTAAGTTTCACGCGCAGGACCCTAACAACTCACAACTTGAGATAAGTAAACCTGTAATTATTGTCGAACTGAAATAAGGGTACGGCCCTGGCAGATTTCCTCCAGACGAGGAGGAAAAGCAACATCTCAAACAACCTTTTCCCTTAACAAGGCCGCAGTTCCCTCATTTCGCCCGCAAAATAGTCAATTCACTTTACGATGTGTTCTGCGGAGCGCTCCGAAACATCTCGACAATGTGGTACGGCATTATATCAAATGCAAAGATGATCGTTGGCAGTTATTATTCCCGTCAGCTCCCAGTGCACGATACGCTCACTGCCTGCAAAGCCTCCACGACCCAAACGTTAAAACGCTCGGCGGGGTTAGCGTACAAGCTTCCTGCAAGGCTGGTGGTGTGCTTGCACATTCACCACATTATTTTACATGCAACAGGCGAGAGGACAGGACTGGTGTGTTGAAGAAGGGGTGTGAGAGGTTCCGACCTCACAAGGTGCTGCATCAAAGGCGACAACTATAAACGATGCAGGGGGTGAACTGCCTTCAGCGTGGTCTTGTTTAGCTGCCAGAGGCATTGGGAGGCACTCCATGCGCTTTCTTTTTAATATAATACATATATATACACATATATAATCACAAAGTGAGAGGTGACCGAACGATTCCCGGTCTAACACAGCAGCGAGTCAGCGCAGGGGGAGGGGAGGGGTGAACGAGGAACCTCAGACCTCTCCCCCCCCCCACACCCCACCACACACACACACACACCCAATCCATCTCCACGTTCAGGAAAGCTTTCGCTTTGTCCCCATTTCCCCCCCCCTTTCCCCGCGCCAACTCCCAAGCCCGCGACGGACAGGCAGCGGCAGGTAGGCCTCAGCCCACGGCCTAGCGCTGGGGGACAACGGGCTCTGGCCCACCCCCATATAGCCAGGTGGGAGAAAAGGGGGGAGGAGGAGAGAGAGAGAGAGAAAGAGAGAGAGAACAATGCTTTATTACAGTAAAGCGATGGAGAGAGAGAGAGAGAGAGAGAGTGAGGGGAGGGGGAGCGGCTTTGCAAAGGCCTCGCGACTCGAGGAGGAACAAGGCGCTTAGAGCCGGGGCCGCCCTCCCCCCCCACCGCAGGTGGGACCGGACCGTCGACCCACCCCGAGAGAGGGAGGGAGAGAGGGAAGCGGGTTGGGTGCGTGGGACCAAAAAAAAAACCCGGGAGAAGCGGTTGAAAGGGGGAGCCGGCAAGGCGCCGGGGGGGGTGGGGGGGGCCTGCGGCCTAGCCGGGCCCTGAGGTAAAAATGAAAGCGGGAGTGTGTGGGGGGGGAAGGCCGAGCAGCAGTCAGTCTGTAAGGATACACGTTCAGCCGCTGCCCCATGTCCTGGATGAGGTTGGCCGCCTGCTGCCTATGGGAGAGCTCCTTGTCCCACTCCACGCCGCATTTCCGCGACGCGCTGTTCTCCAGCTGCTCGCGGCTGAAGTACCACTTGGCGGCGGCGGCGGCGGACGACGAGGCTGAGGGAGACGCGGCCGCCATTACCCGAGCGAGCGAGCTCGCGCGCGCAGGCGCGGTCGGTCGGTCGGTCGGCGGCCGGACCCGCGTGCGTGCGTGGCGTGGCGTGGCGCGGGCGTGCGTCACCAGCGCTGGCCGCCGCCGCCGCCAGCGCGCGAACGCGCACGTACGCACGCACGCACGCCTGACTGCGCCTGCGCGCGCTCCCTCCTTCCCTTCGCCCGCCCCCCCTCCCACCGCAAACATAAACAGTCCCGGTGTGGATCCCTTTTTTTTAAAAACACAAAAAAAACAAAAAAAAAAGAAAAAAAAAACACACAAAAAGTAGCAGAAACAGATAACTCACACAATCAATCGCTATTACTCTTTACATTTTTTTTTGAATGGGGAGGGAGAGGAGGAGGAGGAGGAAAAAAAAATGTCCGATAGGCGGGGGATTTATTATGTGAGCACTTGGTGGTGAGGCTGTTTTTTTTTTGGGGGGGTGGGGGGGGGGTGGAAAGCCATTGCGTTCCTCTCTTCCTCCTCGCCTTTCGCGCTCTCTTTCTCTCTCTCCTCCGCCACGACCTTCTCCCGGGCGCCGCTGGGCTGGTAATGAGGGGACTGTCTCCGCGACACCTCCTATTTATACCATCCGACTCCCGGCACTGCGCAGGCGCACACTTTCCACCACCCACCCGCCACCTCCCGCCCGAGCTCGACCGACCCTCATCTTTCCTCTCTCTCTTTTTTTTATTATTTCATTTTTTTTTCTGTCTCTCTCTCTCTCTCTCTCTCTGAGGAAACTTCTTATTCTTTCGGGGTTGGTTTTGACTGCACGCGTTAAAAAAGAGAAAGCGAAAGGGGGAAGAGGAACGAGAACTGATTGATTGACGGGCCAACCGTCCAATGGTCTGACCGGGTGGCTGGGGGGAGGGCGGCGTGAACTTTGATGGACGTGGCGGCGGGCCAATGGGAGCTCCGAGTGGGCGCGACCGGCGGTTCCGCCAATGGCGCCACGACCGAGACGGGACGGGTGGGCGCAGGGTGGCCAATCCGGAGCGCGGGTTGGGGCGGAGCTAGATCACGTGGGTTTTGGTCGACGTGAGGGCGGACCAATGGGAGCTCGGGGATGGGGGTGGGGGGGGGGGCGAGCGCGAGAGAGTGGCGGTTGGCGTTTGGCGCGCGAGGCTGCAGTCCGTCAGGCTCGGTGGAGGCGAGTGGTTGAGGTGAGTGAGGCGATGAGGGAAAAGTCGCATCTCTCGTCGTCGTCCCCTTCCTCCCCCCCACGTCCTCCAGCACATCGGGTGCGAGGCGCAAGGCTTTAGATTAAAATTAATGTAGGTGGTAAACTTCTAACCCGACGGATTTAATCTGAGTTTGGGGGCAGGAGGGCGCGGCAGGGCAGGCAAGGCCAGGCCATTCAAGATGGCAGCCGACCATGCTCTTTAAGTCAGGTTGTCCCGCGGCTCTGCCGCCGCCGCAGCAGTTTACCGCTCACGGCTTTTGAAAGCGAGTTCGCTGAGGTGGATGAGGGAGGACGGAACGTGGTGGTGGTTTGCGTGTGCGCGTGAGGGAGGAGGGGAGGTTTTCTATATAATATATATATGTGTAAAATATATATATATTATATTTTATATATATATATATAAAATAATCCTCGCATTCGACACAGCTCTTCGAGACGTCTCAAAGCGCTTCACAGGATACACCGTACGATGTAGTGACTGTGTATTTTGCGGGTGAAACGCGGCAGCCAATGGCGCGTGGCGTCGCCCCCACAAGCGGTCGGTGGGTGAGTGACCACATTTTTTGGGGGGGGGAGGGAGGAGGGATTTATTACCCCCTACCCCCCCCCCCCCCCGAAAGTGATCGTCCAATTTGATATTTTTTTCAAATTTGAGGACGGTGGGGTGGGGGCGATGGTAGGGGGGCGCGTGTGTGTGTGTGGGGTGGGGGGCGCGAGGATAATAATAATCCTTGCGTTTGATGTAGGGCTTTACCGTGTCTTCGAGACGTCTCAAAGCGCTTCACAGGATATGCCGTTAAAATGGGTTAATGGTGTATTTTTCCGGGGCGAGGCGCCGGCTAAACAAGAAGGGTGTGGCGTTTGGAAACTTGCCCAAGGTTTCGCCCCAGGTGGGAGGGCGGTGCGTAGGCAGAGCTCGGCTGTCGGGAATTTTTTATTTATTTTTTTCGAAGTTATCGCTTATTTGCGTTAGACACGCAATGATTTGTCGTTCGTAGATGAACAGGATCCGGATTCACGTTTTGCCATCGAACCGGAGCCGCCTGACCGCGATCCCCCGGCTGCACGAGCCCCTGAGCTGTTCGTTTACGCATCGGCCTTGCTCCCAGCCACGCTTGGAGGGGCAGGAATTCTGTATTAAGCACATTCTCGAGGACAAGAATGCACCCTTCAAGCAGTGCAGTTATGTGTCATCAAAAAATGGGAGAAGGTGCCCCAATGCAGCCCCTAAGGCAGAGAAGAAAGATGGGTATGTACAGGACAAACTAAACCGTATTTACTGCTGTCTCTGGGCTCTCAATGCTGATGAGCAAACACGTCTTTTTTTTGTGGGGGGGGCATCAGAAAAAACTAATATTGTTGGGGAATTTGGAGTTCCCAGATTTATCCCAGCAACGAGCTGGTGCTTTTGAGGCAAGAAAAATCCAGAGCGCTCGGCTCTGTTGTCAGTTCACACGAATTTGTATCCCAGAATCGTTCTTGTAGCGGTTGAGTAACTGTTGGTTGTTCCTGTGAAAGTTGCAATGCCAGAAGGAAATCTGTAATGAGTTCCTGCTTGTGTTCCTTCTGCAGGGTGTCGTTTTGTGCTGAGCATGCTCGGAAGAATGCCCTGGCCAACCGCGGTCCATCGAAAAAATCCAGCGCCGGCCCCTCCCCCGAAGCCCTGCTCTCCCAGCTCAGCGGTTACGTAAAGAATGAATACGGCTCGCAGGGTGTGGACAACAGCCGCAGTGAAGCCAGCAAAATCCTGGGTAAAGTCACACGTCTGTCCCGCACTGCTAGAAAATTACAGTTGATTTCACCATTTGCACAGTGCATGTCTCTCCGCCCGGTGGTTCCAGTCAGCCTCCACTGCAGCTAGCGCTGTTCCTGGAGTGACGTGCCTGTCACTGCTGTAAGTTTGTTCCTGGAGCATTAGCTGCATTTTCAGGCCATTATTATAATAATAATTATAATCCTTGCATTTGATACAGCGCCTGATCACGTCTTCGAGACGCGTCAAAGTGCTTCACAGGATACACTGTAAAGTGAATTGACTGTTTATTTGTGGGCGAAATGCAGCAGCCAATTACGCACAGCAGTGTCCCACAAACCGTTGTGGGTTGAGGGACCAAATTATTATTATTTATTTATTGAAGGGATTATTATATTCTGCTCTTCTATTTTCATTGGCCTTTTATAGATGATGACAGCTGGAGTGAGGGTGAGCCAGAGAGTGTGCTAATAGAGCAGACGTGGAGAGGTGACCCGGACAGCGAGGCCGACAGCATTGACAGTGATCAGGAAGACCCCCTCAAGTGAGTAATAATAATCCTTGCCTTATCACGTCATTGAGATGTCTCAAAGCTCTTCAAATCTGTTCAAATTTGATTTTAATGGTGTCCAGTGGCTTTGGTACCGCTTGGTGCCTGCTGGTGGCGCTAATAGCAATTGGGTCTGTTGCAGTTGGTAGTGCCATCTGCAGATCTCAACGCGATATAAATTTACATTTGTATAGCGCCTTTCACGTCAGGGGGACGTCACAAGGCACCGGGATGTAACAATACGAGTGGGAACGAGAGCTTACCGTGTGTGAAATTATTTCAAGGGAACAGTATTAGATTTGTGTGTTTGGCCAATGAACTGTGAAGCCCGAGATTTCTGTGTGATGGGGAGACTAGACAAATATGCTGATTTCTCTAGAAAGTTGAGGGGAGACCTGGGTATAGGTGTCCAGAATAATGAATTCTGATGGGGGTAAATGGGGAGAAAATGTTTCCACTGGCTGGTGAGTCCATGACTAGAGCACGTCAACAAAACAGACCGAAGTTATGATTTTTTTAGTCAATGGGGTGTAGGATTTTTTTTAAATATTGGTTTGAAGCAGAATCTAAAATCGTGCCAGTGCCTTTTGAAAGGAAATTGGAGACGTACCCGATAAAGGGAAGTGCATAAGCATGTTGGCGAAACTAGCAGACAACAGGACCACAGCAGCAGCATAATGATGATAATCCTTGCATTTGATATAGTGCTTCACAGAATATACTGTAAAGTGCATTGACTGTCTATTTTGTGGGCGATACAAATGTATTCCAATCATTTACATGTGCTTCTAGTTGACCTGCTTGTTGAGCTGGGAAATAAATTAAAAAGGAAGTGGTTACAATATTGACTGAATTGCCTGTAGTACTCTAAAGTTAACAAAAGCACATTTTAAGAGTGGTGGATACATATATTTTAACAAAGTATTGCTCTAGGCATGCTGTTTCTTATACAGATTTTCCCGGCACCTTATTCATATTAAGTGTTCGAGATACCAGGCGATTTGCACTTAATATACTGGTGTCTACTCTGTGTCCCCACTGCTAGGGGCCATTTTGCTTCAAGTGCTTTGAAGCAACATGGTTTTTGACAGTTTTGATGTTTCTTCCCTTTCTCTTCCCCCTCCCCCATATACATACACAGAAAATTATGTCCTACCAGCAGCTTGCTTTAACATGTAATAAGAAGCCACTCTGTGCTGATGTGAGTTTCAGACAGCAGGAAGCTTGTGGTATCTGGTGACAGAGCTGGTAACTGTCTGTCCAGGGAAGTTAATGCTTGATTTTGAATGAGAGAAAAATGTTTTCTTTGAACCTCACTTTTCATGTGCAGCAATGAAAAGGCAAAGGAGTGCTTTGTGTGTTCTGGAGATCGAAGCTGCTTGAGGTCCAGAATGTTCCTTTTAGCTCTTACATAAATGCCCAATTGGCCAGTAATTTTTTAAAACTGTTTAGCTGCTTAGTTCTGAACTTCTGAGTTCCAGACACTTCCTTCCATTTGATGTCAAAATGGCTCTAAGTTCTTCATAAGTAAAATGGCTGATCGGTGTAGTGGATCTGTAGGCACATAATAAAGTTCCTCAAGCGTCTATGAAGTGGACGATCAATTCAATATTGAAGTTGTGACCTGGCGGGATTGGTGTTGTGTTCTAAGTCCTTGTGACTGCGCACTCCGAGAATGTGTCCCCACCTTGCCTGCCCCACCATTGACGGGCGGGCCTTCAGCCTCTCTGCCCCCACTCTCTGGAACTCCATCTCACAGTCCCTCCGTCTCGCCCCCTCCCCTGCCTCCTTCAAGATCCTCATCTTCAACCCTGCTTAGGTTACCCTCCCCATCCCCCCACTCCTGATCCCAACCACCAGCTCGGGTGCGGATCCCTTACTGTCCAGCGCATTGGGACGTCCTCCTGACATGAAAGGCGCTATACAAATGTAATTTGTTGTTTTGGGTTTCCGCTGGGCCAGTTTGTGTGCTTCTCTGGCAGTAAAGGTGTACGTTGCCTTTCCCAGACACGCGGGCGTTTACACGGCAGAGGAGGTGGCGCTCATCATGCGGGAGAAGCTGATCCGCCTTCAGTCCTTGTATATCGACCAGTTCAAACGCCTGCAGCATCTACTCAAAGAGAAGAAGCGTCGCTTCCTCCACACCAGGAAGTTGAGCATGAAACCATAGGTAAGGCCAGGGCTTCAGGCTGTACCCAGGGGCTTACTTACTGCCCTTAAATATCTATCCTCTTGATATTTGTTAAGGCATATGAGGCAAGGGCGGGTATTTGGGCTTGAGGTACAGATCAGCCATGATCTTATAGAATGGTGGAACAGACTCGAGCTGAATGGTCTACTCCTGTTTCTATGTTAACGGTTTGGGATCTCACATCCTATACTTTGCCAGTGTATGTACCTTTGATTATCATGACTAATGCGTAAATGTTAGGACTCTGTAGATTACTATTACACAGAGTTTCAATGAAATGCACGTGTAAGCACTGCTACCACCTCCCCAGCCATCTCCACAGTTTTTCAGGTCTACATTTAGAGTTACAATTGTGAAGGTTTTGCATCTGTTTTGTGTGCAGGGAGTAGCCTCTTGACTGGCCCTGAGGGTCTCTTGCTGAAGGAGCGCACAGACCTGCGTAAGCTGCAGGCCCTGAGGCGTTATCGCCGACGCTATGGGGTTGAGGCCCTGCTGCAGCGGCAGCTGAAGGAGCGTAGGGTGTTGGCCACAGAGGGTTCAGCTCAGCAGGTGAGCCAGTGAGAGGGCGTGTGCTGACCGTAATAATCCTTGCATTTGATATAGTGCCTTAATATGTCGTCAAAACGTCTCAAAGCGGTTCACAGAATATACTGTAACACGGATTGACTGTATTTTGTGGGTGAAATGCAGCAGCCAATTGATAACTAAAGGTTTGCATGTTCTACTGTAGTATAAAGAGTTTAATTACTTTTCTCTTTACCAGGCGCACTTGTCCTCCCTGCGGACAGTGCAGCGCTGCTCATCTGTTGCCGATGGTGTTCGCTGCTCCAGCCCCTGCCTTCCCATGAGTCGGCACTGCCAGTCCCGTATCCTTTAAACCCCGAACTCTCGTCTTTGCCAGTTTGTCTGTCTGTCCGGTCCTCAATCTCAACATCGTGTTATTAGCCGGGTTTTGTTGTCAGCTGCAGGAGAACGTGCCTGTGCAAGCATAAAACAATAGTGACTTGCATTTATGTCGCCCCCTTCACGTGGGCAGCCGTCCCAGAGCGCTCGAAAAGATTCAGGGCTTCTTTACCGTGAAAAGTGCAATATCGATGTCACTCGCTGATTCTCTGAAGCCTAGCAATGAGCTCACTGCATTGTGCAAACTGGTGGGGAATCCTCTGACAGCAGGTGCCTTAATTACATGAAATACTCAATCCTCTTTCTCCTATACACGGGTGCACACGTGGGCGTGAGCTGGTCAGTGAGGAGGTGGAATCTACAAACAAACCTTTACCATGAATTGGATCTCAATGTGGTATGAGGAGGTGTGTTTTATAATGATGACACTGTCCTTGCAGGAAGGAGAGTTGGTGTTATTTTGTTCAATAATCCTGTGCAAACACAAGGGATAGCAGCCCTCCCTGATCTTTGAATCTGTGCGCAAATATTGCCTTGACCTGCCTGCAGATATCTGTCAGGATCCCAACCAGGTGCTGTTCAAGATGTGCCCGGGTGTGAAAGCGGTGCCCTGCACTAAGCCAGTCTCTCTCAGCCTCTCTGAGGAGCCTTACTGTGCTCTCCACCTGCCGGTGCCACCGCAGATGTACAAACCGGAGCGAGGATTCTCCGTGCCGGATCATCTGGAGAGCGGACCCTCAGAGCTGTACCTGAGCGCTGCCGAGCTGCAGCCCTCTGAGATCCTACCTTTGGAGTTCAGTGACGTGAGTGCAACAGGATTGGGGTTTCTCCTTCTGAGCTCGATACGACTAGAATGGTAGAATTGAGTAGCGCAGATAGATAGAAGCGTACTGCCATTGTAGCTCTATATGAGTTAAATGTTTAGTCCCACTCCCATCTTTTCCTCCCCAGCCACATGTTTTAGTCCCATTGGTGGTCAGGCTCTCAGCCTCTCTGTCTCCCCATCCTTTGTAACTCCATCCTACAGTCCCTCCGCCTCGCCCCCTCCCTTACCTCCTTCAAGGCCTGTCTCAAGACCCTTTGACCGTGCCTTCGGTTACCCTCCTACTTATGCCCTCCTGATCCCAACCCCCAGCTTGGGTGCAAATCCATGATTGTCCAGCAATTTGGGACGTCCTCCTGACGTGAAAGCCACTGAGTAAATGTAAGTTTTTGTTGATATTTTCCTTTACGAACATTTGCCTTCATTCTCTTGTGACAGGCACTGAATCAAGGCCAATAGCTCACTGTAGCCATTGGTTTCAAACAGGAGCCGAGAGTAAACATCTTCTTTGGTCTGTTGGGCTCTCAGAGTTTCAAAAGAGAGTTTGCCAGTTCACTTAGAAGAAACAAACCTTAGCTCTGGAGACCTTGTGCAGGGAATAGGGGTGGGGGGGAGAGAGAGGAGATTAAACATTTTCTCTGCTTGGTTTGTGAGGCCTAAAGGCTCTACTTAAGTGAAACACCAGGCCATACAGCCAACTCCCAAGTTTGATCTTGATTATGATCTCAACCGAGTGTGTGTGGGAATGAGTGAGTGTGTCCAAGCTAATCTGGTTGTCCTTCCTGCAGGATTGCCTGGATGTGGTGGGAGATGGGCCGCAGTGCCCACCTTCGCCGCTGTTTGACCTGGCTCTGGGGTTGGGTGAGCAGTCGATGAACGAGATGGAGATCCTGACCGATGAGGAGCAGCTACGAGCCGACTCCGCGGATACCCGAGACGGGGCTGAGCCCAGTTCCAGCACCTGTCGGGTCCCCTCGGAGCTGAGCTGTTCACACACCCCGCTTCTAGGGTCTGGCGGGCAGGTGAGACAGTTATACTGTGCGTTTTGTGTACCGTGAACATTATGAAGGGGCTGGGCTGGAGTGTTCGGGGAGGCGCGGTGCTGACAGGGCGCATCTCAGGGAAGGCTCTAAATCAAGGCCAAGAGCTCTCTGTAGCCACTGGTTTCAAACAGGAGCCGAGAGTAAACATCTTCCTATGGTCTGTTGGGACTCCGTTTTTCCTTTGTTGAGAGTCTTTCAATTCAGTTGGAAGAAATAATTCTTTCATCTTGCCCGGGAATCAAACCCAGGTCCTCTCGCTTATAAGGCAAGCGCTCTGACCGCTACGCTACAGGACTTATAGGTTGGTGGAGTGTTGCTGTTAGTGTTTGTAAGAGTCCAGAGAAGCTGGACTTTTGATGGAGATCATTGTTTTGTTACAGGCAGACCTGCCGTCCTCCGAACGCTTGACGGCACAAGACCAGAACGGCACCAAGGATGCCAGCTGACCTGACCTGCCTGAACATTAAACTGCCCCACAGTTTGATACGCGAGCAAGTGCTAATGATCAGAGAGCAGCTCCCTCGGTAGGCGGGGGCTGGCGTTATGGATCCAGGTACTTGTTGCTGGTGTGGACCGAGCGAGCCAAGAGGAGACTTAACGCAACTGAACGTTGATCTGTGTCTGCTCAGGTGTCACACAGGGTGCTCTGTGTGTGTTGGTGGGTAGGTGGAAGCAGCTTAGCCCAGTCAACAGCCAGTGAGGTGTTTTGACTGTTTTATTTTCCTTTGTGACCTAAGTTAGAAGCTGAACCGCAGTTCAGGTCTCGGGGCCTGAGACAATGTGCGATAACTGATTCCTGCCACGGTGAACGCAGTCGCTTTGCGTTAGTCCTTGTAAACTACTGGAGAGACACAATGCAGCTTCCAGCTTTGACATGGATTTGGGGGGAAATGGTATATAGAAGATTTTCTCTCTCATTTCCCCCCCCCCTCCGCGCCCCCCATCCAGCACAACATTAAAGCTGTTAGGGGAAGGGTTTCAGCAGTTCTTTGTGCATTACGGTAAACCTCACGCAAGTCGTATCAGTTGGGACCAGACGTTTAATATGACTCGTACAAAGTATGAGTTATGCCAAACGTGCATAGAATATAAACTTGAATGGGACAGAGGCAGATCATAATAATAATCCTTGCATTTGATATAGCGCCTTGTCGCACCTTCGAGACGTCTCAAAGCGCTTCACAGGATACAATGTAAAGTGTAGTGACTTTTTTGTGGGTGATGTATGGCTTAGGGATTATATGATTCATGCAGATCGGACGTGTTTGAGTTTTACTGCATTTACGTTTTGTTCAGCAATGAACTGAAGCTGCTGTATCGGGTGGGGAAGGGGGGAGGAACAGAAACTTGACCAACGTTCTGTCCTGCCTGGGAATGGAACCCAGGTCCCCTCGCTTGCGAGGCGATCGAGCCATCGAGTTTGTTCCAACTTTGCGCGTGACAAAGCTGCTCCGTGGGTGCTTCTGGACTCTGCAATGAGTTGCTATGTTACCCTGGACCGTTCAGTAATGCAGCTAATTCCCACTTGGGAGACGTACGAAAGTCCCCAATCCACAAATCAACCATCAACGAGCTCAAAGGTAAATTTCCCGTCACAGAATCCTCGTGCCCACATTAACGTCCTGGGTCCTGTGAGCTCTGTGTGGAACGCGACTCAAGTGCTGGTCTGGAGAGGCTTCAGAAAGAACATGGCAGTGTCTTGTCACAGCCTCGGCCAAATCTATATCAATGTTTGTGTACAATGTGATGTGGACAAACCTTTTCATTAAAAATTGTTGAATGTGTATCATTAACTATTGTGCTTTTTTTTTTGTTCTGGTTTAACATGGGAAGTGGAATCAGCGAGACTGGTTTTCTGTCCTTTTGCTCTCCTCCTGAACGCGCTGAGCTGTGAGCAACAGGCACTTGCTTGGTGACAGCACAGAGCCGAGGATGGAACCTGCCCCTGTATGTGCTCATTATAACATGACACTTTAGCCGCACATTAATACAACTCGCTCGGTAACCACCCCGGTAACTACCTGGGTAACCATCCCGGTAACTACCCCAGTAACTACCCCGGTAACCATCCTGGTAACCACCCCGGTAACTACCCGGGTAACCATCCTGGTAACCATCCTGGTAACCACCCCGGTAACTACCCTGGTAACCATCCGGTAACCATCCCGGTAACCACCCCGGTAACTACCCCAGTAACCACCCCGGTAACTACCCCAGTAACCACCCCGGTAACCACCCCCGATGATTACCCCGGTAACACTCCCAAACTCTGCCCCCGGCAATGACCCCACTAACGCTCTGTCCTGTTGTCGGCAGCTGCTGGACCTGGGGACGGGGGAGGAACTGAGCTCGGAGGCAAGTCTCCCGGGATCACACTTCTACCCAGGTAACCCCCCCCCACCTCCTCCCCCGCCCCCTATCCCCCACCTCCCCCTATCCCCCGCCTCCCCCTCCCCCCTCCCCCTATCCCCCCCCTACCCCTATCCCCGCCTCCCCCCCTCCCCCTCCCCAATCCCCACCTCCCCCCATCCCCCGCCTCCCCCCTCCCCTCCCCCTCCCTCCCCCTCCCCCCCCCTCCCCCTCCCCCTATCCCCCCCCACCCCTCCCCCCTCCCCTCCCCCCCACCCCTCCCCCCTCCCCACCCCTCAACCCCACCCCGGGGCGAGGCCGCCAGCCCAGACCCTCACTGTGATGCCACGTATCTCTCTCTTTCCGCCCCCACCCCTCTCTCTCCCTTCCTTTTTCTCGCCCTCCCCCCTCACTCTCTTGCACTCTCTCTCTCTCTCTCTCTCTCCTCAGGCTCCGGCTTCCAGGCCCGCACCCTGGACAGTGGGATCGGGACATTCCCGCTGCCGGACGCTGGCGACGTTTCGGGGAAAGCCGCTCCCAGAGCCTGGCCGCGGGTGGGGAGCGAGGGGGGGGCGTCCACGGGGAGCCCGGAGAGAGAGGCGTCCAGCGGCGGCCTCCCCACTTCCGCTCCGAGCAGCGGCCTGGCCCCCTCCCCCTCCCTCGCCCCCTCCCTCCCTCCCACCCCCAGCCCCCCGCCGGCCCGGCTTCACAACCGCATCGCTTCCCATCAGGAGCTGATCAGGAAACTGGCCACGTCAGGTACCGCCCGGGAGAGGGATAATAATAATAATAATAATAATAATAATATATAATAATAATAATATTATAATAATAATTAATTAATTAATTAATTAATTGATAATGACCCTTACATTTGATATTGCGCCCAATCACATCGTCGAGGCGTCCCAAAGCGCTTCACAGGATATACAGTCCGCGCGTGTGTGTGTGTGTGTGAAACAGTGTGTGTGTGTGAGAGAGAGACACAGAGTGTGTGTGTGTGTGACAGACACTGTGTGTGTGTGTGTGTGACAGACACGGTGTGTGTGTGTGTGTGTGACAGACACTGAGTGTGTGTGTGTGTGTGACAGACACGGTGTGTGTGTGTGTGTGTGACAGACACTGTGTGTGTGTGTGTGTGACAGACACTGTGTGTGTGTGTGTGTGACAGACACGGTGTGTGTGTGTGTGTGTACAGACACGGTGTGTGTGTGTGTGTGACAGACACGGTGTGTGTGTGTGTGTGTGTGTGACAGACACGTGTGTGTGTGTGTGTGTGTGTGACAGACACGGTGTGTGTGTGTGTGACAGACACGGTGTGTGTGTGTGTGTGTGTGACAGACACGGTGTGTGTGTGTGTGACAGACACGGTGTGTGTGTGTGTGTGTGTGTGTGTGACAGACACGGTGTGACTGTATTTTTGTCTCTTTCAGACGCAGAAGCTTCGAGGAACAACCTCCTCCCATTGCACTGCCCCGAGGGGAGGGTCCAGAGCAGCCCTAACGCGAAGGTGCGAGGGTCAGTGCCGGGGGAGGGCAGGGAGCAGCAGCCCCCACCCCGCCACCACCACCGAGCGGGGGTCAAGGTCAGCAACAACGCCAGACACCCCCTGCTTAACATCTCCCCCTGCCAGGTAAACACAGGCGTGTGCGCGTGTACGTGTGGAGTAAGGAAACCTGCCGAAGGTTTCGCCCTGACCCGGGAATCGAACCCGGGTCCTCTCGCTTTGGAGAAGATTGTGCTAACCATTGCGCTGGTTTCTCTCTCTGATTCTTCCTCCCTCCATCTCTGACTCTCTCTCTCTCTCTCTCTCTCTCCTCTGCAGAAGGTGATCGCGGCACCCAGAGACCAAGCCGGCAGCCTGGGGGTGTCCCAGAGGCCGTGCCCACATCCCCTGCCCATCGCCGCCTTAGGGCCGGGAGTCGAGACGGTGACCGGAGTCAACGGCAAGAAGGCCTTGCTGGAGATAGCAGTGTCCGGGCCGTGTCACACCAGCACAGACATCTCCGAGTCTCTGAGCGACTCGCTGTACGACAGTCTCTCATCCTGCAACAGCCAGGGATAATCCCCATCCCAACCCCATCCCCGCACACACCTCCGGAATCCTCCCCCCCCCCCCCCCCCCCCCGCAACCTGTACGGACGGCCGGCACATTAGACAGTCGCACCAGGGCACTCACAGCCCGGCCCGGCTCATCGGCAGGACCTGGAAGGGCCGACCGGTCACTGGGGAATCCTCCCCCCCTCATCTCCTGTTAAACCCCGCAGCCAAAGCCCTAACTAACTAACGGGGAGGATGGGGGGTGGTCCTCGCTGGATAAGCAGCGTGAAAGCTTAGCCAGACAGCGCTCTCTCTCTCTCAATGACGAGCTATGTGTGGGTTTAGACCCCAGCAGTTACCCCCAACACACATTCTGGGGCTCCCCCCACCACCCCCCCACTTCCCCACCACAAGCCTTGGCTCTTGTCAACCTGCGCCTAATACTCTCCGGAATTAGGTAAGCCGGGCGGAGAGAGAGAGAGAGAGAGAGAGAGCGCGCATTCCATTCCGACATTATCTCTGGAATTCCTATGTGTAGGTGAGAGGTGAGGAATTCTCAGTCGGGTTTGGAGACTCTTAAGCGACGGTGTTGGGTTTCCGTGCGTGTCTGACACCCGCCTGGGCAAAAAAAAATCTACTCGGCGTCTCGCAAACCTCTTCCCGTGCGTGTGAGGTGCAATGGGTCCCCTCCTCGGTGTGTCGGGCGGCACACGGCTGTGAGAGGCTGCGTTGAGGCCTGCGCTGAGGAAGAAAGCGAAACGAAAGCTTCCAGAATACTCTATCGCCGCTGGCGACCGAGCGCTGAGCCCCTCGAAGGGCCGGAGCGGTTGGTGGGTACTGTAATTGACGCCGCCGACGGCAGCGATCGTGTAAATACACCAGGGCTGCAACCGAACGATCTCCTCCGCTCCGCGCACGGACTTTGGCGGAAACCTTGGGACGTTGATTAAAACGGAAACGTTGATGAAAGCCGCCGACCGTGTCTGCTGCCGTTACTCCGCTCCCTCCCGCCGTCGGGCTCGGTCGCTCCCGGCTTAGCCCGCCGGGGCTTTTCGAAGTAAAAACGCGCGCGACCCAACCCGCACTCGCATCGCGCTCTTCGCCCAGGAAGCGTCAGGAGGCGCTTAACCTGAGGAGGGCCGCAGTATCGTGGTCAGAGACCTTTCGCCTCACGAGCGAGAGGATCCAGGTTCGATTCCCGGGCGGATCAGGTCAGGGCGAAACCCGAGGCAAGTTTCCTTACACCACACACGCGCGCACAGACACACACGCACACACAGACACGCGCACACACAGACACACACGCACACACACACACTACAGTATCTCTAACCCTGACCTGATTTGGGAGTGTGGACGCACAGTGTAGAGGGAGCTTCACTGTGTCTCTAACCAGTAAAGCTGTGACGGGAGGATAATAATAATAATAATCCTCACATTTGACACAGCGCCTTATCAGGTCTTCGAGACGTCTCAAAGCCCTTCACAGAATATACTGTAACGTGAATCGACTGTGTATTTTGTGGGCGAAACCCAGACTGGGATAAACCCCATCGTAGGGTTATTGGCGCTCGACCTACGTGTAAAGGGAGCTAACAAGGGCTGCCCCATGATAATGGGGCACACGGTCTAAGTAATAATTGAGCCCCAGTGTGACGCAGGGGGTTTGGGAGTGTGAGGAGAGAATCTGGAGAAGACAGAGCGATGGACAGAGGTGGTCAAAATAAGCTTTTTTTGTTAAAACTGTTGTGCAAGTATTTTTTTTGGTGTAATCCGTACCATCCCGCAAAACGTCAAAGTCAAACCCGTTGTCGCCGGATGTTACTGTGACTTATTGCAAAGTTTTGAGTCAAATGTGGAAGTCGTATCAAAATAAATTTACTGGGACCCACGGTGTAGACTCAGGCGATTATGCAATATAACATTATACTTGCACAACGTCTTTCACCTCAAGAAGACCCCCATCTCTGGCTCTACATCACCAGCGTCTCCTTCCTCTGCATCACCTTCACCGCCATTGTGCAGAGAATCGGCGCCACTGGTTGTGCGCGATTGGCCCCCGCGTTTGGCCCACAAAGCACACGGTCACTACGCTTTGCGGTGTATCCCGTGAAGCGCTTTGAGTCGTCTCAGAGACCTGATCAGGCCTTGTGTCAAATGAGACGATTGTTATTGTTGTTAAAGCTTTGTTCATCCCAGATTTGACAACTACATTGTGTGTTCTGCATTGTGTGGGCGCGCGTGTGTGCGCGTGTGTGTGCGCGTGTGCGTGCGTGTGTGCGTGCGTTTCAATGTGATTTAAAGCAATTAAGGAGCTCCTAATCCCCCAACCTGCCCACCAGCAGGTGTTGTGTTCTGTCTGTGTAAAATCACATGAAGAGCTTTACGTGAGAGCTTTGCAGCTCAGTTTAGTGTCAATCAGGTCAGAGAGTAGATTCCGTTACTGGGAATAACAGGACAAGGGAAGTGGCAATGACTTGTGTGTGTGTGTG
>NW_024704768.1:2657199-2704416 GCF_018977255.1 Callorhinchus milii
CTGACGTGGCCGACTACCCCACCATTGTTTCTAGCACTTGTTTTTTCAGAGCTACAGAAAGTCCTTAGCTAGAGTTCACGGCCACAAGTGGCCATTAAGGTTCCTGGCCATAAAGTCATTCCAAAGAGCGCTGGAAAGCGAGACTAATAAAGGTGGTAAGGCGGGCAACGGGATACAATGGGCTGAGTGGCCTGTGCTTAAATTTCTAACGTTGACTGTGCTGCCTGTGTCAGGGAAGCCTCGCTCCGTGGCTGTTTGTGGGAGGTTGCTGTGTGCAACTGACTGACGCTTTTCCCTCACAAAATACTCCCATCCACTTTACGTTGTATCGGGTTGAGACGTCTCGGTGAAGTGATAAGGTGGAAGATGAAATGCGCGGATTATGATAACTACCTTCTGGGGAGTTTCAGCTCGCAGTCCAGGCTGATGTTCCAGTGTAGAGCTTGGAGTGGTGGGGGGGGACTGCACTGTTGGAGGCAAATTCTTCTGTTCTTATTGCATTGGAGCATCAGCCTCGACTGAGGGGCTTGAAAGCAAAACTTTCTAACTGACTCTTAATACTTGAAGTATTAATAATCGTTGCAGTTGATCCATCGCCTCATTGCGTTGTCGAAATGTGCCCTTAACTGCTTCACTGTCAAATTGTGGCTCTCCTAAATCTTCGCCTGGAACAAGGGGCTCAGCTATGATGAGAGGCTTGACCGGCCATGGGTCCTATCGCCAGCGTGGAGTGCGTTGGGAGCTGATCTGATGACGGGTGGTTTAAGCATAAGGAAGGGAATTGATAAACTAGAGAGATGGAGGGCTCTCCCCTCGGGCGGGGGGGTGGGGGGAGGATCCCAAAACAAGGGGACATTGTCTTAACATGAGAGTTCAGCTGGTTAGAAATGAGATCAGGAACATTCCTGCCTTCGCACACGGGGTGACGGGAATGTGGAGCACAAGACTGCACTTCAGAACAGGCCAAAGGAGCCCAAGGTCCGTCCAGTTCGCCCTCCACCATCCTGGCAATCGCTTGACATGTCGGGTTCCCAACCCATACACTGTACCCCAAGCTGCTACGAACAGAAATCTTGTCCAATTTGCTCTTCAAACGAACGACGCCTTCCGCTTCCACCGTCTTATCTCCCTCGGGAGCCTGTCCCACGCGTTTACTACTCGCTCACCGAAGGAGTTTCCGAAGATTGGTTCTGAATTTACCCCCTTTTCCGTCGCGGGCCGTGTCCCCTGGTTCTCCCGTTCAGCCCGGGACTTGGGATGCTTAAAGCGGAGCTGAAGACTTGGGCAGTTTGGTGGAGGAGAGGGATGGGAAAGGGGATTAAAAAGGTCTGTCATTATCTCTTAATGAAACTGGTGGAATGTGCTGAACAGTTGTGAGTTGATTGGCGGATTGCTTTTCCCGGAGTAATAATCCCTTTAAAGAAAAGCCTGGTGATAATTTGGTCGCTCAATCCATGACGGTTTGCGGGGCGCTGCCGTGCACAATTGGGCTCACAAACATACACAGTCGCTCCACTGTGCAGTACATTCTGCGAAGCGCTTTCAGACGGTATCGAAGACGTGATGAGGCGCTACGTCGAAGGCGAAGGACTGTTATCATTAGCTCTCGTTCCTGCGTTCTCGGGCTCGCGAGCGAGAGAGCGAGAGAGAGAGAGAGAGAGAGAGTGAGGCAGACTTGCTCGGCGTCTTGGCTCTCTTGCTCAGCAAGAAAGAAAACAGCCTGAAGTCACTTCCCAACAAAGCTCGTGCAGGATGCGGAGAGAGGAAATGTGAAACATCTGGATGGCAGGAGCTGTTTGAAGCCCTAACCAGGCTCGGGGATGGGGGGGGGGGGGGGGGGGAGAGAGAGGGAGGAGTTTGGACGTCTCTGAGCTCCATTACATCAGTCCATCACTGTCACGCCCTGAGGGCCACTCTGTTGCCAGAAATTTTCAAAATGTTAAAGGGGACTTTAGCGGCGCAAACGCTCGATTTACGGGCACCGAATGACCGTTCCGATAGACCGCGGCTGAGGAACGACTGAGTCCTGGTTTTTTTCGGGGGGGGGTCGGGGCGAGAGGGTGAGTGACTTTGCGTTGAGCCGCTGCCCGCAGGGGAACCTGGAGCTCGCTGTAAACTCTGGGCTCCTCAGACACTGGGCTGCTTTGTGCTGTCCAGGGCAGGAAGCCTGCAGTGCAGTGCGATTGACATCCATTCGGGAGCGCACAGCAGCACTCGGGGTTATTAAATCTCCGCGCTGAATGAGGGCGTGTGTGTGTCGGGCTGCAGTGCTGCATTGCCTTCTCAACACCAGCCCAGCTGCTTGCTGCAGACATCTCTACACGCTCCTTATGTTTGTCCCCCCCCCCCACCCACCCCCCCCAGCGTAAGATTTTATTTAAAGGGCGCCGTGTGCGTTTGTTGTGTGTGCTGGGAATTTGTGTACGTGCGATGTGTGTTCTACCCCTACACGTACAGGACATGCACACGTACATAACTTATCTTTTTGCCGCTGCGCTCGTGTAGATTCGTGTGTGCGGTGCGGTTTTGGCATGTCTGTGTGGCTGCGTCTGTGTGCTGGTATGTTAGGCGGGTGTATTGTGTCGTGGTGCGTGTGTTGTGAATGTGTGTGTGTGTCTGTGTGCGCGCGCGCGCGCGTGTGTGTGCATGTGGTTTGAGTGTTGTGGGTGTAGGTTGCATGTGGATATGCCGCATGTGTGTGTGCGTATGGGTATGTTTGTGTTATGCGGGAGTGTGGGAGTTATGTGTGTGTGTGTGTGTGTGTGTGTGTGTGTAACCTCTGCAATGAGTGTTTTCGCTGTTTCCCCAACTATTTTATGTTTACAATGCACGTCCGGATTTGCACAGATCTGTTCGACGTCCGGCCTTTAAAGTGTTAACAATCTCAGCGACCGAGTGCGAGTACAACATAGCCCAGGCTGACGCTCAGTGTAGCAGGGTGGGTGGGGGGGTGGGTGTGGGGGGGGAACGGGGAGGTGGTGCGGGGGGAGAGGGGGTGGGGAGAACATGCTACGTTGGCAGAGGTGCCGTCATTTAAATGAGGCGTTAAGAAAAAATATTGGAAAAGAGCAGGGAGTTTGTCCCGCTGTCCTGGCTGGGGATCAAACCCCCAAATAAATCAGTTCCGCTGCTGCGCACAAGTTGGCTGCCGCATTTGCCCCACTTGGGAATCACTCGGGAAGTGCGCTCACTCAAACAACCCACTTTCCCCCCCCCTTCTCTCTCTCCCTCTCTCTCTCTCTCCCCACCGCACCCACCCCCCCCCCCCACCCCCAATGCTGCTCCTTGTTTTTGTGGCTGAATAGTAAGGAAAAGGGAAGTTTATTGAGGTCACAGGAAGCTAATCGCGCAGCGCAGTCTCGGGATAGGAAGTGAGGAGCAGTCTGGAGAGGAAACCGACCGACCGACCGACACTGTGGACCTGATTTCAAAACAAAGCGTAGGGAACGCGGGGGGGGGGGGGGTGAGCGACGCTGACCCCCACTCTCTCAGCCCGAGGACAATGCACACACACACACACACACAGAGTTTGGCATTGCATCGTGAAGTCCCGTAGCTCAGTGGTTAGGACCTTCGCCTCGCAAGCGAGAGGACCCGGGTTCGATTCCCGGGTGGGTCAGGTCAGGGCGAAACCTTAGGCGAGCTTCCTTACTCCACGCGCCCGAGCCTCTGTTCACCTCGCAGTAAGTGGGAAACCCGGTTGTTAGTCGAACGGCGGCTCACGTTTCCTGGGCTAATAAACCCTTCAAAAGATTATTTAAAAAAAATAATACTTTGGTTTCTCAATCCGTACGATCGAAGGACCCTCCACTATTCCGCCTCGTCTTGAATCTTAAGACCCAGTTATAATAATAATCCTCGCACTTGATATGATGCCTTATTGAGACGTCTCAAAGCGCTTCACAGGATATACTGTAAAGTGTAGTGACTGTGTATTTTGTGGGTGTTCGTTGCAAAACACAGTCGCTGCCACGCTTTGCAGTTAATCCATGTGAAGCGCTTTGAGATGTGAAGTGCCCCTCTGAATGAAATGCATCATTATTATATTATTATTATTATTATATGCCTCCACAGAGCACACAGAGCGGGGGCAGGAAAGAGAGCTATATTTGGCTCGGTGACCCCTGTCTTCCCCCCTCCTTCCCCACAGTTAGGGAGGGGGAGAATCAGCCCAGGCTCCCACGCCAGAGATCCACTCTTATCCCCCTTCCCACACACTCACCCGTACACACAGACTTACATACACACGTAGACACACACGATTACTCAATCATACACACACAAACAACACACACACACATACATACATACATACAACACTCACTCACTGGACACGCTGATGCTTCTGGGGCACCTTGGAAAGAGTGTATGTGTGTGTGTGTGTGGGGGTGTGGGGGGTGTTGACTTTATCCTCCCCCCACCCCCATCACCGAGCACAGCGGGTGACTGGAGAGTGGGGGGCGGTGGGGGAGAGACTGGGGTTTCCGCTGTCTCGGCCCCTCCCGACCTGACTGGGGCTGTGTAAATGGAGGGAAAATGCAAGTTGCTGCTGTTGTTTGGTGGAGTTAAGCCAATGCTGGTGACTTGCTCGGCTGACTACTGTTTAACCCTACACCGGATGCCCCTTCATTTCCTAAGAGCCAATTGTCAATGTGTGCGGTGCTGATGTGATTAACCCCCGGGTGATGGTAAGACCCTTCCCCCCCACCCCACCAGACCCATCCCCCCCACCCCACCAGACCCATCCCCAGTACCATTTCCCCCTCCCCAGGCATTTGACAGCAAGCAGAGGTGTGTTGTGTTGTCTGTGTGTGTGTGGTGTATGTTGTCTGCATGTGTTGTTTGTGGAGTATGTTGTCTGTGTGTGCTGTGTATGGTGTCTGTGTGTTGTTTGTGTATGTTGTCTGTGTGTGTGTGTGTGGTGTATGTTGTCTGCGTGTGTTGTTTGTGTATGTTGTCTGTGTGTGTGTGTGCGGTGTGTGTTGTCTGTGTGCGTTGTTTGTGTATGTTGTCTGTCTGTGTGCGTGTGTGTCTGTGTATGTTGTGTGTGTATGTGTGTGTAGCTCAGGCCCTTCTCGCTCTCTCTCTCTCTCTCTCTCTCTCTATCTCTGCGATGACAATAGCTCTGCCACACAATGCTTCTGCTTTTAATGTGAAAGGTGGAGGGAGAGAGAGAGAAGGGAGGGGGAGACAGAGAGAGAGAGAGAGAGAGAGACAGCTCAGCACTGACTGACGGCGGCTTATTCCGCTTGTGTGTGTGTGTGTGTGTGTGTGGGTATGTGTGCGCGTGTGTGTGTGTCAATGTCCCAATTGGTCTGGTCTGGAGGATTGCTGGCCAAGACACACAGAGAAACTCCCTTCTCTTTGCGAACAGTATTCACCGGAACGGGCACTGAGAGGTTGGATTCATCCGAAGGACGGTGTCGCCAACTAATCCCAATATCGGGAGCTGATTTGGAATCACCCGAGCGGAGTCATCGGTAAAAGGATTCGAGTGAGATTATCGTTCACGCCCGAGAGGTTTCTGATCTACGTAAAGCGGTTATCAATAAAGTTGGTAGACCAGTAGGTTGTCCTCGAGGGTGTTTTTGTCAATCACGTTGAACGTCTCTGTTCTAAAAATAAAACAGAGGCAAACCCCATCTCTGGTAGTCCGGGGGAAATAATATCCCTTCCGAAATATAACAATGATAGTTTGGTCACTTAATCCACGACTGTTCGTGGGAAACTGCTGTGCGCAATTGGCTGCCGCGTTTCGCCCAACAACACAGTCGATTGACTTCCGTGAAGTGCTCTGCGGCGTCTCAACGACATGAGCTTATCAAATGCAAGGATTATTATTGTTATATTATTATTATCCCCAATGACTGGGGATGGCGCCATTGTGGATATGGAAACAGCGCAGTTACCAGGCGTGTTAGTGTGTGTATACACGTGTTTGTGTGTGGGGGGGGGGGGGGGGTGAGGAAGTCTTTGCTGCTGGGAATTACAATACAAAATAACATTTACGCAGCACCTTTCACGTCGGGAGGACGTCCCAAGGCACTGGACAGTCAGGGATTTGGACCCGAGCTGGGGGTTTGGATCAGGGAGGGTGGAGGGCGGCTGAAGGTGGAGTCAAAGAGTTCTTGAGTTGCTCTTATGGAGAATTGGTTGTAAATTTATTGCCACCTCCAACCTGCCTCGGGTTCTCGAGCTCGGGCCTGCAGCTGGAGATCCAACCCCAGGTCCCATTGGCCACCAAAGGCTTTGCGAACAGCACCACCTTCTGTCCAAACACAACGAGCCACTGTCAGTAAATCAAGTCATTTCTTGTCGAAGGGAAAAAAACAACTGAACGCGATTCTGACGGAACGAGGCCCTGAGTCACTGAGCCGTCAAACTCCGTAACTCTTCTTTATGAGAGACCGTGGACCCTTTCTCCAGTCAACCATTGAAGGGGAACGTAAAGTGTGCTGGCCTCGATGTTAACGCCCGACCTCTGAGACCTGCTTACTCCACAATGACCTGTCCGCTCCTTCCCTTTCACTTGCTCCCTGCCCCACCATTGGCGGTCAGGCCTCCAGCCTCTCTGCCCCCACCCTTTGGAACTCCATCCCAGTCCCTTCGCCTCACCCTCTCCCTTGCCTCCTTCCAAGGCCCGTCTCAAGACCCTCTTTTTCGACCGTGATCTTCTGTCACCCTCCTACCCCCTCTGCCCTCCCGATCCCAACCCCCAAGCTCGGGTGCAAATTCTCGGGGCGCCATACAAATGTAATTTGTTGCAGTGGTGCTGACGGGCAGAGCGAGATACACATCAATTGCCCCGATGCCTCTTCTCATACCAAAGGCTGTGCCTCTCTCCTCAAAATAATCCCATTAGACACAGTTGCTTATCTGGCAGTTGAGCGCTCATAAAGGGGGATAAACAACTCAGTTGACACAAACAGATCCCAGCATTGAACTGCATAGGACAGGAAGAGGCCATTCAGCCCCTTGAGCCTGTTCCACCAATCTACTGGATCGACTGACCGATCTATACCTCAACTCCAATTACCGACTAGAAGGACCTTGGTTTTCTTCCACGCGGCAAATTTATTATATTCTTTTGTTACAAACATCTATGCGCAACCTCCTCTTGGGAGGGAAACCACAATGTCCCACTCGTGCGCTCGCACTCGCGCGTGTGTGTGTGTGTGTGCGAAAAAGAAAAAGGTTTTGTTTTGATGGCCATTTTATTTAATCAAAGAACAGGAATTAATACAAAGTTTAAGACTCCATTCATCAGTTAAAGAAACCAATTGCTTGTTTTTTTTTTCCTTTGTTTTTTCACAGTATTGCAATCGCAGCTTTCTAAACGGTGAGTTAGGAGCCGCGCATTAAACAGCAGAGATCACTTTGCTCCTACAAATCATTAACGTAAAGCCTGTCCTCCCGCCCACCCGGGTTAAGACAGGCGTGTTCTATTGCGTGCTTGTAGCACACACGAGCAATTCGAATTGGCACATCTAAAGGGGGAGGGGGGAGAAGCAAAAGGAGTGAGGGAGGGAGGGAGGGAATGGAGGAATGAGTGAGTGTGGGAGGGGAAAGCAGAGCTCAGGATTTTGGCTTAGTAAAAATGCAATTTCTTCTTGTTAATAAAAACCCCACAGTGGTGGCCAGTCACTCCAGTCAGGGGGCTACCGTCCACACACACACGCGCGCGCACACACATGGTGGTCAGTGTGTGTGTGTGTGTGTGTGGTGTGTGTGTTGGGGGGGCGGGGAGAGAGAGAGAATGAGAGAGAGAAAGAGAGAGAAAGCAGTGGCTTTGAGCCAGTGGTTAAAAGACATGGGGTGGGGGAAAGGAAGACCAAGGAGAAAGAACATTGATTGATTTCCATGACGACACCATTCTAACCCCCCCACCCACCCCCCCAACCCAACAATCTCAGCAATGACCTGCAATAAAAGATGTAGAAACATTCCAAACTACTCACAAAACTACTGACTAACCCTCCCACCCCCAACACCACCCCCCTCCCACCCCACCCCATCCCCTCCCACCCCCGGAAAAAGCAGCCACATTTCTAAGCAGACTGCTGCAAACCTACGTTACCCTATTAGACGGTCTGGGGATACAAATAAGCACCAGCGTTAAGATAGTCGTCAGAGAGTCTCACAATCTTTCTTTTTAATGAACGCAAGAAAAGCAGGAAAAGAGATCTTCGCCATTGTCGGTCCGGTCGGTCCCCTCATTTCTTCTCGTTCCTCTTCTTCTCCTGGTCACAAGAAAAAAAGCCAGTTAGCGTCCCTCTCTCTCTCTCCCCCACCACCCTCCCTGCCTCCTGCTTGTCCCTCGTCCCCTCTGCCCCACCATCGGCGGCCGCGCTTTCAGCCACTACCCACCCGAAACTTTGGAACTCTCCCTCTCTCTCCCCACACAATCCCTCCGCCTCGCCCCTCCTTCCCCTCTTTTAGGTCACGAATGAAGACCTTTTTCGACCGGTCATCTCTTCCCTCCTCCCGGCTCGGCGTTAGGCTCCACCACTGTGAAGCGCTCTGAGACACTGCCCCGCTTGAAGGGCGTTAAGAATAACCCCACCCCCCCCCTCGTTCCCGAGACACTGGCTCGGGATGTGTAAGCACGAGCGCGGTGAGGGAGCAGCTAATAACGTTGCTAGTTACTAGTTATAGTTAATAAAATACCCAGAGCCCAAAGCAAACCTTCTCGTTCATGGTCAGCAGTAACATGAGCTTCCTAAAGACGGCAATAAAATCCAGGAACAGGTCCACACAGTGCCTGCGGGAGATCAGAGGGAACAGTTAACACCACCGCACAGATTTACACGGACACAGCACAGCGCTTTTCGCATCGGGGGGGCGGCGGGGAATACGTCTGTCTCAAGGCGTTCAACAATCCCTGCGATAATAAGGGGAACCAGCAACACAGAGACAATGGCTGAAGGGCCTCCTTTAAGCGCTCTGGGAAGCTATCCCGCGTGAAGGGCGCTATATAAATGCAAGTTGTTGTCGTTGTTGGCCTGGGCTGAAAATCTCTTTCCGTGGGACAGTGTCTCCAGGATTGTGGAAAAGTGAAACCCATTGGTTCTGGGGTCGTTTCGCCCCCAAAACACACGGTCACTAACTACACTTTACAGTATATCCCGCAAAGCGTTTTATTCAGACGTCTCAACGACGTGATAAGGCACTGTGTCAAATGCAAGGAATAACTCATTAATTGGCGTCCGAGCTGCGGGTGCAGAGGGGGAAACAATGACCAGAATGTGAGATGGAACTTAATAATAATCCTTAAACAAGATAAGTAGCCAAAGCGAGCCACACACCCGGAGTGCTACCTAACAGGCTGCTGCAGACGGGAGGGGTTTAAGAGCAAATAAAAATAAGTCTTGCCACTGATAACAGTGTGTAAACTTCCCGAGCTACAGTAAACATAGAAACAGGGGGCCGTTCAGCCCCTCGAGCTTGTTCCGCCATTCTATAAGATCATGGCTGATCTGTACCTCAACAATTTCCCGCCCTTACCCCAAATCCCTTAATACCCTGACCTGACAAATTGCTATCCACCTCAGTGGATCTGTAATATCTATAAAGTACAGAGACTGTTTATTTGTAGGCAAACGGGGGCTGTGGCTCCGTCCGGTCACTCACTCACCAGATGTAATCCTTGTCACCGTTCTCTGCCTTCTCGATGATCATCTGAGTGTCAAACAGGATGAAGCCGCAGAAGACAACTAGTCCAATGTAAAGCTGAGCCTGACAATAGAAACAGGAGTTAGCACCGTATCACTCTCTGGCTGCCAACCATACAGCAGGCAGGCAACCCAACCTCTCGTCTCCTGTCGGCTCCAGACCCTGTCGGCTTTAAGCACAGGGTGTCCACGGAGTCCTGTGCTCCTCCCCGACCCCCCCCCCCCCCCACACCGTTGCAAGACAGCCATAAGAGACTACGGAGGAACCGAAACAAGCTGCCAGAGATGCATTTCCCATCGTCGCTGTTATGGAAGATCTGGCCCGAACACGGCAATGGATCAATATCCGCCATGAAAATGACGGCGCTCAGTCACTCACTCACGCACACTCACACTCACGCTATCACACTCATACGCACTCGCGCACACACGGTCCCCCCTGATCCTCTGGACGTCTGAACACAGTCAAAACGCTTGTAGCGAATACAATCAAGTATCTTCTAAATACAATTATCGTCATTCTTCCACACATTTCAGTTGTTAGTCAGTGAGCAGCAGAAAGGAAAACACGCACAGGGGACAGCAGGGCATTTTTTTTGGGGGGGGGTAAGAAACGTGCGTCTCCCATTTACCTTAAAGAGCAACATGGATCCGAACAGCAAGTTGATCAAGGGGAGGAAGCAAAGCACCGTTAGGCAAGACATCAGAATGCCTGGAGGAGACACAACAGCAGAGATTCACAAGAGGGAAGCAACCGAGTGTTCCTCTTAATACTGGAGAGAAATAAACCACCTGACACCTTGTTATCAGCCATGGCTCACGAGGGGGGTTTGACAATGGCGCCACAGCCCCTCATATGGGGCCACGCGAGCACGAGGAACCCGCAGAGAACAAGCAGTCTGACGTTAAGGCTGAGCCTGCCAAAAGAAACACGGCAGTAAAGCTGTGACGGGAGGATAATAATAATAATCCTCACATTTGACACAGCGCCTTATCAGGTCTTCCGAGATGTCTCAAAGCCCTTCACAGAATATACTGTAACGTGAATTGACTGTGTATTTTGTGGGCGAAACCCTGACTGGGATAAACCCCGATCGTAGGGTTATTGGCGCTCAACCTACGTGTAAAGGGAGCTAACAAGGGCTGCCCCATGATAATGGGGCACAAGGCCCAAGTAATAATTGAGCCCCAGTGTGAAGCAGGGGGTTTGGGAGTGTGAGGAGAGAATCTGGAGAAGACAGAGAGATGGACACAGGTGACTATTGTGTGATCCACCTATAAAAAAATACAAGTCGAACCAGACGTTTACTGTGACTTATTGCAAAGTTTGAGTTATATGTGGAAGTTGTATGACTTAGGCGATTATGCAATATAAAATTATATTTGCACAGCGCCTTTCACCTCAAGAAGATGCCCCAAGGCACTGGGGGTTGGGATCAGGTAGGATGGAGGAACACATAAACCGTGTAAATTATACGATTGATACAGATCAGACTGATGTGAGCTTTACTTAACTTATTTGTGGGCTGGGGACACAGAGGAGATCCAAACTCTGTCTCTTTCTTACCAGCTCCGGACACCGTTTTAAGCAGAGATCAATTAAAAAGCCAGCACGGAGCTCTTACAATAAACACAATCGCGGAGGCCATGTGAGACGAGAGATGAAGGCTAACTTTCGATCAGAATATCCTACCTCCAAGGAAGAGATAGCTGCGACGCTGGGCGTACAAAGCACTCAATGTGAAACAGGAGAAAATCAGCGCAGTGGCCAGGAATGATGTGGGAATAATGCTGCAATAGGAAACAAGGCAGTGGATTAAACACAGAGAACTGACCTGTCGGACACCAAGATAACCTGTCACACACTCACTCACGCACATTTCTACAACTCCCCTGGACTTAATTCTTGGGCCAGACCCAATCAGGCCTCTCTTTGTTACTGATCCATTCAAGGTCATTACCAAAAGTGAAAGGGGGAATATTAGGATTTATTCCCCCCCCCCCCACACAGAGAATTGTTAGCATGTGAATGTCCGGCCGGTTGGGCTGGTTGAGGCAGGATCCACAGTAGCTTTCAAGAGGCAACAAGATAGATATCAGGGGGAAAGGTAGGGCAATGGGACTGAATGGATTGCTCTTTCACAAAGCAACCACAGGCACCGCAGGCCAAATGGCCTTCTTCTGTAGAGCTGCAAAGTGTAAATCACTCCCCTGCTGTGGTGACCTCACTCCCTCCAGAAGTTAAGACATTTATTCACACTCCAGACTGGTAAGCAGCATGGCTCACTGTGTGTAGCCCGCACTAACCCTGGAGTTGGCTTCATTGTGGTTCCCTGGAGTGGAACAGCCCATTGATGCTGACTGTGGTGCCCACCACCCATGGATGCACACTCCACCCCACTGAGCCAGTCCAGAACCTTGGCACCTGTGGAAGGTTATCTCAGCAAAAAGATTTGCACTCGTTGAGGAGAAATACGGAGAAATAGTGGTAAGAGAGAGAATAAAGGAGCGAAAATCCAAATACACGACCTTCAAACTGCACAGACTTGGCTTGGCTTACCTCGGGTCAACAGAAATAACAAAATCCATGATGGGTCCCAGTCCAGTGCCTGCAATGAACAGAAGCCAATATCAGAACTCCAGTCAACAGATGGTTGGGGGCAAAGAGGGAACAGCACAGCCAAACTGGTCCTTAATCATCACTGAACTCACTCCACTGGTTGCGCGAGGAGCAGGAGATTCTCTCACTCATTCCCCGCTAAACCGCTCCCCTGACAAGGTTTCGGAGACAAATGGCAGCAAACTTTACAGAGTTCAGGACTCGGCAGAGACACACGGCAGGCAGACTGCGAGCAAAGAGGTAGGTGTTCAGGGGAAGACAGAATGCGAGGGAGGGATTTGGTAGGGAGATTCTGAGGGTGTGCGTGTGGGCAGAGTGGTTGAAGGCTTGGCTGGTGATGGTATGAAAGAAAGGGCAGGATTGGCACTAAACGGACAGTTCTTTCAGAGAGCCAGCCAGCCACAGACTTGATGGGCTTGAATGAAGGGCCTCCTTCTGCCCTGTAGCATTCTATGATTTCAGGTGATAAATGTCCTCACTAACAGCTTGGGCGTATATCTTCTCCAGGTAAGCTGTCAAACAGTAAGAATTTACACTGGAAAGATTTATACATTGGGTCACCTTCACCGCTGCCATATAAAACACAATGGGTGCACATTTCACTGTCAGAATTGGAGCTCAGCTTGCAGTGCAAGAACAACAACTTGCATTTACACAGCGCCCTTCACCCGAACGGCGTCTCGGAGCTCTTAACAGTGCCCGACGCCGAGCCAGGGGGAGGTGACTATAGGCATGGTCGAAGAGGAAGGTTTTCAAGTGCAACCTGAAAAAGGGGAGAGGGGGCGGAGGGATTGAGGGAGAGTTCCACAGTTTCGGGGCGTAGAGGCTGAAGGCACGGCCGCCGATGGTGGGGAGGAGGGGGAGCGGGGGAGGACAAGGAGGAGGCTGGAGCCAGTCGAGCAGAGGTAGAGGATAGTGGTGGAGAGAGAGAGCAGGTTGGAGAGATGGAGGGATAGAGAGAGAGAGAGAGAGAGATGGGGCTGGGCATGAAGTGATTTAAACCCAAGAGTGTTGAAATCGTTGTGCTGTGTGACAGGGAGCCAGTGGAGAAGGGGCTGTAATACGGTGAGCGCCACTCTCTCGGCTCGCTGCAGGGGGGGAATTACCTGTGAAGAACGCGAATCCAGCCAGGATGAGGAGCCGCTTGGACTCAGTCTCACTGTTGTGTGGAGTAAACGAGAGCCACAGCATCAGCCCCAGAGACAGCAGCATGGACAGCAAGCCGCCCTGAAACACAATCCACCTCTCAGTCACCAGACGGCTGTCTTACAGGTGCAGGAAAACAACAATAATAATCCTTGCGTTTGACACAGCGCCTCATTACGTCTTCGAGACGTTTCAAAGCGCTTCACAGAATATACTGTAAAGTGTGGTGGCTGTATATTTATGGGGGAAACGCGGCAGCCAACTGCACACAGCAGCGTCCCCACAAATAGTCGTGGATTTAGTGACCAAATTATTATTATTTTTTAAAATGGGATTATTACCCACCGGGAAAGCCGTCCGCCAATCAACAAACAACCGGGAATGTTTCATTCAGAGGCCGGCACCACTGACAATGCAGTGTTTCCCCCAGCACTGCATGAGCGTCAGCCTCAACCATGAACTCCAGTGGTGTGAAGCCACAAGATCTTGATCCAGAGCCAAGCTTGCGATTAACTGAGCCAAGCCGGCCCAAATCTTTACTGAGTCTTAATGTCCAACTCGATCACTTGAGAATTTTGTCTTCACTTCTGGCAGGCTGCCCATATAATCAGCAGGTCAGTGTGGGAGGAAGGGAGGTACATTCTCAAGGGCAGAAGGAACTCATCAATCATAATCTGAAAGTTTGCGCTCGGTCGGTTAAAAGTGAAACCAAAAAACATTTCTTCACACAAAGGGCTGTGAAAGCCACTGACGCAGCATGAATTGCAGTCGTTGCAGATGACAGACGGGAATTTTGGAAGTGACGGTATGAAGGGTAAAGGTGCGGAAATAGGGTTAGAAGGTAAAAAGAGGCCTAAAAATGACGGGAGCGGGTTTGACAGGACATTTCACTCATGCACAGGAGAAAATTACAGCGCTGGCACACATCCTAATGGAAGCAAAGAGTTGGCAGATGGATGGAGAATGAACTTAAAAGTGACTTTCACACAAGCAATTTGCAGTGACTTGAGTTTGGGGTCATTTATTTTTGGATCAACTTAATTACTGAGGTGCAGATTGCTTTAGGATCGCATAGATCCTTTCAACTCAATTATGCTGTAATAGGGAGACCGTCTGAAAGCAAGACTAGCCCAGCAGGTTTGAGCTTTGAATAGAACGTCTCTTTCAAATGGAATTCTCACTAATAGAATAACACATTAATCCCTGCATTTGATATTGCGCCTTATCAGGTCGTTGTGATGTCTCAAAGAGTTTCACGAGTAAAGTGTACTGACTAGGTATTTGTGGGCAAATGCAGCAGCCAATTTGAGCCCAACAACATCCCACAAACAGTCATGAAAGCGAATGATCAATAGTATCTGGGGGAAATTCTTAGTCAGGACATTGGGGGAGAGAGAGAGAGAGAAACTCTCTTCTCTTTTTAAATAGTGCCACGGGGTGTTTAACGTCCACCTGACAGGGCACAAGTGGGACCTCAGTTTAATGTCTCATCTGAACGTCGGGGCTTGAACCCACTACCTTCTGACTCAGAGGCGAGCCGAGCCAGGCTGACGATCACCAACACAGCGACAGGCCACAGATGTGGCTCGTTAGTTACACCTCACCGACGGTAACTAACCTGAAAGATTCTTGTGACCACATGGACGTAAGCACCAGCTGCCGCCACAAACATGCAGATCGCCAGGGAGGAGTACACCTTCTTCAGGTGCTGCTGGGTTGAGGGAGATCTGTGTGCAGAGAGAATCGTTACAGTTATGGATCCATGGTCTGCCGCGCATCTGTTAACCCGCTTCAAACAAGACCTCTCACCTCCTCCCTCTCCCCACATTCTATAGTACTTTTCTCCTCTCCATCGGAGTCCCTTCTATCTGTAAGCATCAGGGGGATGGAGTGGAATCCACGCTGTCCCAACACAGCCCTGACACCGGCAGCTAAGATCTGTCAAAGAGCAGCCCTTTGACTCTCCCTGCTGGAGACAATATCTCCAGACACCCGCACCCTCACACCAGACACTTGGATGGTGAAAGGAGCCCAATACGGGGTGGTGTGGGGGCAGGCGGGGGGTTGGAGAATCAAAATAAATTTCTAATCATGTGTGAACTGTAAATAGAGCAAGTGTTGGGACCAGACGTTTATCCAATTTAAGCCACTGATTCCTCAACCATCTTCTCTCACTCAACTGGCACCAAATATTGTACTCAAAATAACTACTGGCTTCCAACACGCACACTCCAACTTGCTGTGTATACTGTTTGCAGTTATAAGCCTTCACAAGTCAACAACAGGGTCACACATTTCACTCAATTCTTCCCCCGCCCCCACCCCCAACGGTTTATTTAGCTACTTACATCTGGGAGAATTTAAACAAAGCATTGATGTTCGTGTTCCTGTCAAATATATTCATCTTGTCTGGGATCTTGACTGTCCGCTTCCTCTTGTCTTAATCAATCGCCTAAACAGAGGCAATAGTGTTAAGATGTGCTTCGAGGATTGGGGGTTAAAAAATAGAACAATGTAAAGTACAGATTTTTTTAAAAAAACTTTTAAAACACTTTTGCCTTAAACTAAACAAGTCGTTACATTCTAATAAGACTTTCCGTATTTGAACCAAACACCTCCCAGTGCACTTGAAACACTCGCCCACACATGTGCTGTTGCCCCAATCTTTAGCAGGACCCTGAATCGATTTCACACTATCTTTAAACTAAGAGTTTAAGATGGTTAGAAACGCTACCAGAAAAAAGGCAGAAATAGGATTAAAGGATTCACTGTGATACAGCGGAACAGGTTCGACGAGTCCATTCCTGCGTCTGTTTCTGCCCTATTGCTAATCATCTGAAAGCCAAGATAGTGACTGAGAGGTGAGTCTTTAACTGCACAGTACTTGATTTCACTCTTGTACTCTCATCCAAAACTCCAGCTTTGAAAACAATTTCAGAAGGGAAGCATCCTTCCATTGCCCGGCTCGTCCAGGTTCTTCTAGTAACAACAAGCGTCTTTACGCAGCGTCTTTCACGTCAGGAGGAAGTCCCAAGGCACCGGAAAGTCAGAGATTCGGACCCGAGATGGGGTTAGTAAAGCCTGATTCAAGTGGATATAGCAAGGCTCCATCAAGCCGCACGGCTAAACATTAACCAGAGCAGTGGAAGGAGTGGCCCAAACTTTCCACGGGTAAAACTCCAAAGTCTTCTGAGATGTTTTGTGCTGCAATGCTGCACCCTGATATGGGGTTTGATAACACACGTTTGTCAGATGGAGAAGATTTGGCACTCACTCAAGAGAGGAGGTACACTAGTGCAACGTGAATATCCTACACATTCTTACGGTTGCAATAACGAGGAAAATGTGACAGGTTATACACACATCCATCCTCGTCATGCTCCACTGGTGTCTTGTACACCAACACAGCAACTAACCTCTGCCCCCGCATCATCTCCTTCGGTCCGCATTTCCCCGTCAGTCCCCTCCTTTCCTCTCTGCAAACTATGCTCTACATCTCAGTACTTACAACTTTCCTCCATCAGCCACTACGTCCCCGCTCCCTGGAACATTCCCCTAAAATTCCTCCCCTCGCCCCTTTTTGTTCTGCCTTCAAAAAAAAACTCTTGAAAGCTCCCCGACCATGGCTTTGGTCCCAAACCCTTCGATTCTCGTTCCTCGGTTCTGCCAAATCTCTGAAGCGCTTCAAGATATTAATCTTACTTGAAAACTGCGGTATCAACGCAATTTGATTATTGCTATTTCAAGTTTCTTTCAACATCAAGCCTACTACATTTCTTGGCCCGGTTCCACCTCTACCCACCCTATACAGTAGTTAAATCAAACCTGTGGTTTCGGGAACAGAAGCAGTGATTGTGAATTGGAACAGCACAATTCACTAACAAGTGTTCCCGTTTCAGAATGACCCAGAGAACAAACTCCACACATTGGCGTATATCTATACCAATCTCCGTAAAGCGATCAACCTCAAGTCACAGAACTGGCAGCTCAGTAGACGCGTTACTGGCAACGCAATCCAGGTTGTCAAAGTGACCAACTCAGTTCCTTCTTTGGTCAATACCCCCACAATCTCTTCTCACGAGGGAACAAAAATGGATTTAATGCACCACAGAAACGGATATCTACACAGAGCAATGTCTGTGCTTTCAGTTTCAATAGTTCATGAGCTCCAAGTTCAGGATCACGTAACCTTTCTAAGAAATTGGCCCTTTTCCACACTTACTGAAACTAGATGTGAAACAGTAGAGATTAAATCAAGCCCATTTTATCTAGAAAGAGAAGTACCATCACCTGGGGGTAGCTGAAAGCTGCCGTGTACTCAGCAAAAATATTTCCCATCAATCAGTATCACAAATGTTTGGATGTCTTAGTGGCGAAAAAATGCAAACTATTTTCCGTTACACCCTGCTCGCAATCGGCAGCCAATTGTGCACTGCAGTGTCCCACAAACAGTCGTGGATTGACAGCTCAGTGGTTGCCTTCTGCTTTGGCCAAATGATGTGGCCATCAAGCTGGTAAGTTTTTGGGGTGGGGAGATTTTGATGGCTCTTATTTTGGTCCGTCGGGTGTCTGACTCATGCGGAAATCCATCACCGTGCTTAAGAGTCTCCAAACCAAACTGAGAATTAATTCCATGCATCCCATCTACTCATGGAATTTGCAGGGATAGATTGTTGGAATGGAATGTGTGCTCACTCCCTGGAGGGATGTGTCCTGCTTACCTAATTCCGGAAAGTAATAGGCGCAGGTGGGCAAAAGCCAAGGCTTCGGGGACCCCAGATATAACCGCTGGAGTCTAACCAGCTAAAACCGCATAGCTTGCCATTGATATCACTGTCTGGCAAGTTTTCTTGCTTCTTGTCCAGCTAGGACCACCCTACCCGTTAGGGTTTGGGTTTGCAGGGTTAAATGGCTTGTGAAAGCAGTATTCTCATCAATTAAATCAAACATTATTTGAAAAAATGTTGACTCCATCTCCAAAATGGACTGTGATCAAACAAGTGTTCAATACAAAAATGGAAGAAACGGAAAGGCTCAGTGATTACATATAAACTATTTACAAGGTTATTTGCGGTTGGGTTAATCAATAGTCTGGTCGTAACTTTATGCTCGAGTTGCATCATAAGCTGAAACAAAACAGTTAGCCTTTGGAGACCGAAGTTGCCACAGACTTGCCAGCAGGGTAATGGTTAATTAACTCTCTCGTTTGTAATAAAAGCTACAAACATCACCCCGAGCGAAATCCCAAGCGACTGCAGCCTCTGCGACGACTGATGCATAAACTTCTGCTAACGGTTACGTGGCATATACGGGGGCAGACATTGGTTATCAAAGCATTCAGCTCAGTCAGGGTCTGTGTGCAGCACCAGTCACCACATTTCACTGCTGAAATGTTGCCCAATCTCTCTCACTCGCGGATAGAGCAGCTGTAAAATGTGGTATTTTAACCAACATTAAATTGTAACCCAACCGCCCCCCTGCCTATTAACTGGATCAGGTGCTGGACTCCAATCGGTAACAACCTGTACTGTGTGGGTTCTGACAGGTGCACATACCACAAATACTGACCAAAGTGTGCACCCTCACCACCACGCTCACCCCCACCCAAGCAACTGATGCTGAGCACACAACAAATACAGCAGCAAAGGTGATCTTGACAGCTCTCAATCACAGTTGCTGCCAAGTTAAGTCAAAAGAGCAATAATAAACCTCGCTTTTGATATAGCACCTTATCACGCCTTCGAGAAGGCTCAAAGCGCTTCGCAGAATATACTGTAAAGTGAATTGACTTTAAAAATGTACTATAAAGTGAATTAATACTAAGTGAAAGTAGGTATTCTGCATCTCCATCAAATGCTAATAATTAACTTGAAGGTTTGCACTTATCTGGGTTTTCCTAAAATATGAAATGTTTTAAGTACATAAAAGTCTAAACAAGGACTAATCTCACTGAAGTCTATAGGCATTTCCCCACTGACCATTATATTTACCCACTCACAATGCTTCACCTACATTATCCCATTCCCAACGGAACAAATTCAAAACCACCGCGTCCACATAATAGAAGATTTGAACGCGGACTCACGGACAACTTAAGATTCTCAACTCGTTTTGTAACATACACACACACACACACACCTGCTCAAAACCATTTGAAACAGCTTTTTTTAAAAAAAAAATAGAAAAAGGCGACATTTTTAAATTAAACAGCTGACATTTCAATCAGAGCCTGGGCGCGCTGGACTTACAATGGCATTATCCGAAAACTCAAGAGGATTAAGCTGTAAATAGATGATTTGGCTGGGATAATGCTGATTTATACCCACCCCCACCAACCCACCCACCCTGATAGCAACATGACATCAGCAATGGGAAGGACCAGACACGCACCATTGTCCCATTCATGAGGTCACTGCACTGGAATTTTAACCTCAAACCAGTTCTAACGCAAAACGCAAGGCAAAGTACTGCCAAACTGGCGAAAGGTTAGCGACCTGAAACACTCACTCGCTTTCTAACTCTCGCCAAGGATGCTGCCCGACCCCGCCGAGCGTTCTCGGCAACTCGTGCTTTTATTTCTCACAAAATGTCTCGTTCTCAGACTGTGACCGAGTAGCGGTTTCAATCACAAAACCATGACAACAACAAATTACATTTGTATAGGGCCTTTCGCGTCAGGAGGACGTTTCCCAAGGCGCTGGACAGTCACTAAGAAACATGCAGCCACCCACCTCTCTGCAACATTTATTATATAATAATTCGCTCCAATACTCTTCCTATTAAGTAACAGCTGATCACAAAATTAGCTCAAATAAAATTCTAGAATATTTTTTAAGCTTACTTTAGAAAGACTAAATATAACAGGCAGTGGTCATTGCCTTTAATAATTAACAAGTCAACAAAATGTTTCTGTAAAGTGTAACTGTAAAGCGTAGGTCAATATATCACACAATTGTGTAGCAAAAAAATATTCAAACAAACCCAATAAATTCAGCAAAACAGTGCAACAAAATACTCTTGGTTCCCTTCCTCCTACAGNTTTTTTTATAACTCAATCTCGCTAACCTAACCACCGATACTGTATTTATCACCCTACAACCTTGACAGTTCCCGGCATAGTGGACCTTCACCTTGTGGTTTCTCAATTAAAGTAAAAACAAACACACAGTCACTGTCACAGAGAGTTTTTAGGCAACTAACTTGCGGAAATAACCAGGTTTGAACAAAACTTGTGACAGCACCTATGCACTACAACACTAGCATTTGCTTCGGGGGCGGGGGGTCAGTGATGCCTCTTAACAAACTTATTTTAGGGAATGCTCAATCAGACGCGCACCTCACAACTGTACACTTTACAACCTTCCATTCAAAGTCACAGTTCACTTTTATGACATGCAAACACCTCCATTTGCTTTTACTGCCATCCATGCAAACACATTTTCAAATGAAAATGAACTCTTGAAGACAGACTGTTCCAAAATGTAAACAAAGCAGACACACAGATTCATTAACAGCCGTTGTGTCCTAGTACTGGAGAGTACAACACAGCTGCAAGATATTGCAATTTTTAAAGCATTTTATAAAGCATTTTATAGCATATATGGTCAAAATGAATAAAAGCACATAACAAGTGATTACTGTCAAACACCGTGAACGTTTGCGGAGGTAAACAGAAGTCAAGTCGGACAAAACAAGGTCCCAGAAAAGTGACATGACTCATCAATTATTTTGGTGGATGACAACAGGAGACACACAAACGATATTCTATTCTTTTTTCAAATTACAGCACCTTTACCAGCACCCAGTGTGACAACACCTAAGCACTAAGCAGAGATCAAACCTGGGCATCTTGGTCTATGGGTGAGTGCCACAACAGGGAGTGAATTGATCTACTGAGCTCAGATCTCCATTTATACGCAGGATATACAAAGCAGCCAGCAGTTACCTAAAAGATAACAGGTGATAAAGGGCTCACACCACAGCCTGTAGGGGAGGTAAGGTGCACACGCAAACACACGCATAGAAGAGCTTACATTTTCATAAACACCTATAACATCAAACGCCCTCAAAGCTCTTCACAGGGAAAATTGCTGTCAAGGGGAAGGAGTGTGTAATTTGCAGGTGAACGCAGTTTGCCCAGAGTGATGACCTGCATACACACATATATATATATACACACACATACGGTTGCTGAAGTGAATGGGAGATGTTATCTGGGGGAGGAGGTGAGCGTCAGCCCAGCCAGGAATTCTCATCCCTAGTCTTTTTTTTAATTTCCCCCCTGACAGCGCCCCGGGGGTGGGTGGTGGGGTGGGGGGAGACCAGACAAACCTTTGACATTTCTGAACAGGGGACGGACAGACGACGGCGGAGTGTGAGAGTGTGTGTGCGTGGTGGGGGGGGGGGGAATAGCTCAGCTTTAACAACAAGATTACATTTGCATGGCGTCTTTCGCGTCAGGAGGAGGAGGGGACATCCCAAGGCTCACCCGAAAGGGACCGCGCTTCGGAAACAACAACCACCACCACTACCACCACCACAACAATTAACAACTTGCATTTATACAGTGCCTCTCCCTCAAGAGGTGGCGTCCCAGGGCGCTTGTGTGTGTGTGTGTGTGTGTAAAAAAAAGAACATACAGCGCTTGCTTTATCCACCAACCCCACCCCCACCCCCCCAGCACTGCACTGGAGCATCAGCCTGGACCGTGAGCTCATAGCCCCTTCCCCGTATGAGGTGGGCGAGTGGTGGCCTGAGCAAGAGGAGGGGGTGGGGGTGTGTGTGGGGGGGGGGGGGTGTGGGGGGGGGGGGGGGGGGGGGGCCGGGCCTAGAGACGACACCGAAGCCTGAAGCTCGCGTAATCCGCGCCGCGCGAGCCCGGCCGCCAACTCGGGCCGGGAGGTGAGGGGAGGGGGGGGGGTGGGGGAGAGAGTGCGTGTGGTGTGTAAAACGAACCCCGAAGCGTGAGGCCGCGGCGCGGAGGGGGGGAGTGGGGGGAGAGGAAGCGACGGAGCCATTTTCTTTACCTGCCGCCCGTCGTCGCTCTGGAAGGATCTGTGCCGCTCCCTCCGGCGCGATGGCGTCACGGACCTGACGTCAGCGCGTCGCCTCACGTCAGCGCGTCGGCTCCCCCCCCCCACCACCCTTGACGCCGCACACTCACGCGCGCGCGCGCGCGCTCTCTCTCTCTCTCTCTCTCGCCCGCCCCCTCCGCCGTCGTCGCGACGTCCTCGCTTGCGTCATCACGTCTCGTTGCCTCGCCCTGACGCAACTTGGCTCAGCGCGGGTGCGGTGTTGGGCGGGTGCGCAGCAACAACAACAACACCACCTCAACACAACAACAACACCACCACCTCAACACAACAACAACAACACCACCTCAACACAACAACAACACCACCACCTCAACACAACAACAACAACAACACCTCAACACAACAACAACACCTCAACACAACAACAACACCTCAACAACAACAACACCTCAACACAACAACAACACCACCTCAACACAACAACAACACCTCAACAACAACAACACCACCTCAACACAACAACAACAACAACAACAACAACACCTCAACACAACAACAACAACACCTCAACAACAACAACAACACCTCAACACAACAACAACAACACCACCTCAACACAACAACAACACCACCTCAACACAACAACAACAACACCACCTCAACACAACAACAACAACACCTCAACAACAACAACAACACCTCAACACAACAACACCACCTCAACACAACAACAACAACACCACCTCAACACAACAACAACAACACCTCAACAACCACAACAACACCTCAACACAACAACAACAACACCACCTCAACACAACAACAACAACACCACCTCAACACAACAACAACAACACCACCTCAACACAACAACAACAACACCACCTCAACACAACAACAACACCACCTCAACACAACAACAACAACAACAACACCTCAACACAACAACAACAACAACAACACCTCAACACAACAACAACAACACCTCAACAACAACAACAACACCTCAACACAACAACAACACCTCAACAACAACACCACCTCAACAACAACAACACCACCTCAACACAACAACAACACCTCAACAACAACAACACCTCAACAACAACAACACCACCTCAACACAACAACACCTCAACACAACAACAACACCTCAACAACAACAACACCACCTCAACACAACAACAACAACAACACCTCAACACAACAACAACATCACCACCTCAACACAACAACAACACCACCTCAACACAACAACAACAACACCACCTCAACACAACAACAACACCTCAACACAACAACAACACCTCAACACAACAACAACAACAACACCTCAACACAACAACAACTCAACACAACAACAACACCTCAACAACAACAACCACACCTCAACACAACAACAACAACGCCTCAACACAACAACACCTCAACACAACAACCACTGAGCGGAGGGAGAGTGCAGGATGGAGGGAGTTAGGAGGTCGCAAAGGTAGAGGGAGAGCAAGACCATGGATGGCTTTGAAGATGAGCATCAGGATCTTGAACTGTATCCTCTGTGTGATTGTAAGTCAGTGGAGTTGGGCGAGGATGTGGTTGATAGGGTCAGGGAGCCCGGTGCGGGAGAGGACACGGGCTGCAGAGTTCTGGATGATCTGCAACCTGTGGAGGGAGGAGTTGGGGAGGCCGACAAGCAAAGAGTTTGCATAGTCAAGCCTCGATATAATGGAAGCATATATGAGGGTTTTGGCGACCTGCGGTGTGAGACAGTGGCAGAGCCGGGCGATGTTGCGGAGGTGGGGGAAGGCAGAGGGGGTCATGGCGCAGATGTGGGGTAGAAAGGATAGTTGAGGGTCAAACAAGACCCCAAGGTTCCGGACTGGCCAAGGTTTCGGACTGCTTAGCAAGGTGGAGTGTGTAACCATGGATGGTGACGTTGTCAGCGGCTGAGGCGAGCCTTGGTCTTGTTGACGTTCAACTGAAGAAAATTAGCTCTCATCTAGGACTTGATGTCTGACAGACATTCTGACAGGGCAGCAGGAGTCCTGGAAACAAGGGTGGAGGCAGAGAGGTAGAGTTGGGTGTCATCCACATACATGTAGAAGTTGACCCCATGTCTGCAGATGATATCACCAAGAGGGAGCACACAGACATTGAAGAGGAGGGGACCAAGGACAGAGCCCTGAGGAACGCCGCATGAGATGGTCCGGGACTAGAGGGGAAGCTGTTTGTGAAGATGAGGTGGAGGCGGTATGAGAGGTACGATCTGAACTGGTCAAGGCCAGAGCCGTGAAGGTTGAGTTGAGAGGAGGGGGGGGTGGGTGAGTGGTCAACGGTGTCGAAGGCAGCAGAGAGGTCAAGCAGGACGAGGAGGCAGAGGGAGCCCTGGTCGCAGATGGACAGAATGACATTTGTCACTTTGACCAGGGCTATTTCTGTAAGCAGATCGGCCAGGTAGGGAGGTGCGAGGGCACGAGGAGATTTGAAGACGAGAGAAAGGATCCTGAAATCGATCCGTTCAGCAACTGGGAGCCAGTGGAGCCTGGCGAGGGCTGGTGTGATGGGGGTGCGGAGTTTTGTGTGGGTGAGTATCCGGGGCAAATTAGTTAGTTGAACGTTGTGTACGGTGGAGCTGGGGAGACCAGCGAGGAGGGCATTGGAATAGCCCAGCCGGGAAGTGAAGAAGGCGCGGACTATTCCACCCCTTCGCACACGGTAAGCGCCTGAACCTGTCAAAGCCATTCACTCAGCCCTTCTCCCTGTTCAACGGTTCCAGCGTAGCACTCTGCAGACGTCTGCGTTGCCTTGGGTGTCACCGAATATGGCCACGAGACTCCAGGTAGGTAAGCAGCCCCCTTCGCTCCCTCCCTCCGCCACTGCTAAGCGCTCCGAAACACCGTCCAGCGTGAAGAACGCTATATAGACGCAAGTTGTTGTCGTCGTTAACGGGCAGAAAGTGCAATAACTTGCGCTTATACGCCGCCTCGTAGCGCTGGTGGAGATTGACTCTGATAAAGGCTGAGGTGAGGAGGGGTAAAATTATCCCAGCTCTCTTTCACACCCCCCACTTCCCCCCTTCCCCCTTCCCCCCTCCGTCTCACCAACAATGACAACAATTTACATTTAGATGCCTTTCACGTTAAGGACACCACAGTCTGTGAGGACAATTCGTGGAAAATTCTTAAATTCAGCCTCGATCTCGAAGACGTGATAAGGCGCTACATCAAATGCAAGGATTATTATTATTTATTATTATTTGGAAGCCCCTTTTACGCTGTTCTTACAAAGAAACCCCCCCCCTTCCAAATTAAGAGAAGAGAGCTTCTCTCCTGCTGCTGCCTTGGCCAGAAATCTCCCTGATAAAATTGCTCGTTCACTTCATGTCTGTTTGTGGGACGTCGCCGTGTGCAAAATTGCCTGCCGCGTCCGCCTACCGAACACACAGTCACTACACGTGACAGCAATTCCCCGCAAAAGCACTTTGAGACATTTTGATGCTCGAGGAGCTGCCCCGGTCACCGGGATTATTTATTTTACACCACAAAAGATTTGTGTGCTTCGATCCGGTCTCCTCCCTGCAGTACAGAGACACTTTCCGATTTCCAATGGGAATTGAAGCTGGTTTCTGCGAATGATTCATGCCTGTGAGTAACACAACGCAGACCCTGGGGTGCTGGGCACTCGCTCAAGGCAAGAGTCCAATAATGCTGAGATTAAAGTTATGCCATGTTGATTAATTCTCTGCCGTCAATATATTATTGAGCGCCGGTGGAGAGAGAGAGAGTGCAAGAGCGAAAGAGGGAGTGAGCGAGGGAGAGAGAGATCTACTCCTAACCTGCCGATAAGACTGGAAGCACATTCTCGCCAACTCCCTGGAACATCCTAAATTTTCTACCGTAGAAAATTCACCGATCAGAATGATAGCAACACAGTTTAACGTCAGCCGTGATCCGGTAAGTCCAAGTCGACCTGTTTTTTTGCCGAACTCTCCCAGTCTTTTTCTTTCCCCTTCTCCCCACGCGGGCCTCTGAACGCGTAATTTAAATTTTATGAGGGAAAAGAATCTTCATTTTATTTCTCTGGGCAAAGTTCCCAGGAGACCAGAGGCACCTGAGTAATATATAACAACAATAATACAGCGTTTGCATTTGATACAGCGCCTTATCACGTCGTCAGAACGTCTCAGAGCATTTATACCCGTCGTGTTGGAGATGGACGGACAGTGAGGAGGTCGGGTGGCAGGGAGTGGGGGAGACATAAACCTTGATAAACAGCGTATTTCCTGATCAACAACAACAACAACAACAAGATTCCATTTAGAGAGCGCCTTTCACGTCGGGAGGACGTCCCAAAGCGCTGGACAGTTGGGTCAGGACCCGATGAGGGGGGAAAAATGGTCAGTTGAGGGGAGGGAAGGGAGGGTGAGGAGGGGGGGGAAATGGTCAGTTGAGGGGAGGGAAGGAGAGTGAGGAGGGGGGGGAAATGGTCAGGGGGAGGGGAGGGAAGGGAGGGAGTGAGGAGGGGGGGGGGAAATGGTCAGGATGAGGGGAGGGAAAGGAGGGAGCGAGGAGGGGGGGGGATTGAGTGACCATATTATTATGATTATTTTATTCCAACCCTGACCTGGCAGTGTGGATGGACGGTATAGAGGAAGCTTTACTGTGTCTCTAACCCTGAGCTGGGAGTGTGGATTATTATTATTCCCTGTGAATCACTAACTATTGTGATGGTGTGTCAAATGCAAGGATTATTATTCTCAGTGCTTCCCTGTGCGACTTGACTCAGCAACTCGCTCGCTCTGCATAGAGCGCGATTTGTCTTAGGTACTTTCAGTAAAGCAATACATTATTTCAATGCCTCCCAGCCATAACTGTCACATTACTCCTGAGAGATGAGAGATGATTTAACACAATTAATTTAAAAGCCTCTTGCACTTTATTTCCGACCACAATCAATGTGATGTGCTCCATTTTCCTCAAGCCAACTGAATTGGCAAATATGACTTGCCAATTGTCAGATAAGTCACCAGAACTTCATTCCGGCTCTGATCAGTGCTGTCACTGACCTGGGAATGTGGACTCACAGTGTAGAGGGAGCTTTACTGTGTCTCTAACCCTAACCTGGGAGTACGGACAGACAGTGCAGAAGGAGCTTTACTGTGTCTCTAACCCTGACCTGGGAGTGTGCTCGGACAGTGTAGAGAGAGCATTACTCTGCCTCTAACCTGTTCCGTCGCTGACCTGGGAGTGTGGATGGACCTTGTAGAGCTTTACTCTATCTTTAGCCTATGTTTTCTCTTCCTTGGGAGTGCTCTGAGACACTACCCTTTGTGAGAGACGCTATAGAAATGCAAATTGTTGCTGTTGTTGCTGCTGGACGGACAGCATAGAGAGATCTTTGGTGTGTCTCTAACCCTGACCTGGGAGTGTGAATGGACCTTGTAGAGGGAGCTTTATTACATCTCTAATCCATGTTGTGGCCAACCTTGGAGCATGAACAGACAGAGTAGAGAGACTTTTTTGGTGTCTTGTTTGACCCTCAACTGTCCTTTATACCCCACATCCGTGCCATGACCAGTTCATCCTTCCCCCACCTCCACAACATTGCCCGGCTCCACCACTGCCTCTCCCCATCTGATCACGGACCTGGATGATATTAAACTTGATTCTCTTTTGCCCAGGATCGGAGTGGGTCGACGGCTGAGCCCCTGAACTGGAAGGGGATTGGCCTGGCCTTGCTGGTGATCAGCCTGATTTTCTCCCTGGTCGTCTTGTCCATCGTCATCCTGACTCCGGGTAGGGAAGCCGGAACGTTGCCGATCCCTTTCCTGAGTTGAATTATTACATTCCTGGTGATGGGGGGGGGGGGGTTAGTGGTGCATGTCTCAGCGTATTACAGAATAGCGCAGTCTGCCAAGCTTTCCTGCTGATTGTCCACCTTACCCATTAGGGCTTTGACTTGCAAGGTTAACAGGAGCTGAGTGGGATGACTCCCTGCCCCAGTGACTGGTCTGCCCTTCCAGGTCCTGCCAGTGAGCCAGGCTGGGCTGTGCTGTCATAGAATCATAGAATTATACAGCACAGAAGGAGGCCATTCGGCCCATCATGTCTGTGCCGGCTCTTTGAGAAGAGCTATCAAATTCAATCCCACTCCCCCGCCCTCTCCCCATAGCCCTGCAAACTTGTCCTCCCCAAATAATTATCTACTTCTCTCTTAAAAACTGTTATCCACCTTTCAGTTAATGCATTCCAGATTCCAAAAAAATTTCTCTGTTTCTTTTAAAAACTCTTTTAAATCGGTGTCCTCGGGTTACCGACCCACCCGCCCACCAGTGGAAATAGTTTCTCCTTATCGAATCCCCTCATAATTTTGAAAACTTCTATTAAGTCTCCTCTGAACCTTCTCTGCTCCTCGGAGAATAATCCTCGCTTCTCTCGCCTCTCCTGATAACTCTCCTCATTCCTGGTACCAATCTGGTCAATCACCTTTGCACCCGCTCCAATGCCTTGACATCCTTCCTAAGGTGCGGGGTCCAGAACTGAACACAGTCTCTCGCTGAGGTCTAACCAGTGATTTTTGAAGGTCATCAGAGGTGCCCTGGAACACTGCAGACCCTCCTGGCTCAGGAACCAGACTAGAGACCGCTGTAGAGGGCTGGCTCGAGTTAGATCCTCAGCGTCTGCCCCGTTCTGTTGTCCTGCAGATGTGTTGACCCGGAAGATCACAGTCCCACTCTCTCTGGACGATATCAAGCGGGAGGAATTCCAGACACACCAGCCAGACGTTCAGTGGGTCAGTGGTGAGTCATTGCCGCAAAAATACTCCGTAATTCACAGAGGCCCCCAAGTGTAACAGAGATGGAGGTCGCCTTAAACGCTGTCTTCACTCTGTCATCATGGCTGACCCGGGAGCGCTGGAGGTGACAAGACATGACAGATCTCGCAGGAAGCGACAGGCGTCACAGGAAGCCACAGGCGTCACAGGAAGTAACAGGAAGTGACAGGCGCTGCGTAACGACAAGTTGTGACTGGTGACCGGTCGCCGTGTGTCTCTTCCAGACCGCCACGTGGTGTTTCGGACGAGGGAAGGACACGTGATCAAACAGGACGTGGAGACGCAGGAGACGGTGACCTTGGTGGGGAACAGCACGTTTGTGAGCGGCAGCTTCTGATACACATTTTACAGTGATCAATAAATCCTCATCAAATTGCCTCTCCCTTGTCACGGAAACCCTCGCACACCCTCCTCCGTAGCCCTGAGTTACCGGAGGTGAGACGTCCTTCAGATGAGACATTAAAAGAGGCAGAGTTTCTCCTGTGTCCCCGGGTGATATCCTCTACCTCTTCTTGCTCTCTCGTTTTGCCCCCACGGTGGTCACTACTCTTTAAAGTAACCCCTTGACACGTTTGCAAATGAATAAATAACCTCTGCATTTGATAAGGCGCCTTTCACATCGGAAGAATGTCTCAAAGCGCTTCACAGAATTTACTGTGCAGTGGAGTGACTGCGTATTTTGGAGATGAACATGACAGTCAACATCCCACAAATAGCCCCGTGGAGCGAATGACCAATTTTATTTGGGTGATCGTCAGGACACTGGGAGAGAGAAACTCTTTTCTCTTCCCCAATGTGGAGTCCTGTAGCTCAGTGGTTAGAGCACTCACTTTGCAAGCGAGAGGACCTGGGTTTGATTCCTGGGCAGGGCGAAATATTGGGCAAGTTTCTTTACGCCACATTGCCTCTATTTACATAGCGGTAAGTAGGAACCTGGTTGTTAGTCGACTGACGGATCGTTTTTCTGGGGGTAATAATCCCTTCAAAGAATAAGAACAATAATAATTTGGTCACTTCAATCCACAACTGTTTGTAGGACACTGCTGTGTGCAATTGGCTGCCAAGTTTCGCCCACAAAATACACAGTCGATTCACTTTACAGTATATTCTGTGAAGCGCTTTGAGACGTCTAGAAGACATGATAAGGCATTACATCAAATGCAAGGATTATTATTATTATTGTTGTTATATAATAGCCCCGATGGGGAGCTCGATTTAAATGTCTCTTCTGAAGAATTGTGCTCCAATTTTGCGAGGCAAATCCTTCAAAATGAAAAAGGACATTGTCTCCAAATTTGATTTGAAGCCACAGACTTTGAATATATAATACTATACAATTTACCTTTGGAAAGAATGTGCCACTACACGCCTCTGTTTACCTAGCAGGATGTTAGTCGATTGGCGGATAACGTTCCGGGGGCAATAATCCCTCCAAAAAAAAATAATAATTCGGTCACTCAATCCATGACTGTTTCGTCCCCAAAATATACAGTCAATTCACTTTACAGCATATCCTGTGAAGCGCTTTGAGACGTCTCAACGTACGTGATAAGGCGCTATATCAAATACAAGGATTATTGTTGTTAATAAAATTAGGATTCATCGCTCTCTAAGCACTGCCTTCTCCTTGCTCCACCAGCTCTCTCTGAAAGCAACAAGGTACCGGGTGTCCCCTGACCTGAGCTCCGTGCTTCTGATTTACAACATCCAACAGGTAAAGACATGGACAGTCCGGAGATGTCAACAACAACAACAACAACATTTATATAGCGCCCTTCACGTGGAGTAGCGAGGCCAGACAAAATGGATTGGGATTAAAGCCCTTTGGGACACTATCCTGAGTGATGGGCGCTATGTAAATGCAAGTTGTTGTTGTTGGGTTCTTGGGAAGTGCAAGGAATTGTGGTATTAGGGAGAAAACGTGAGGAATTGGTATTGGAAGCTCTGGCGTTGTCGAATAAAACTTGACGTGGAACAGGCTTGATAGGCTGAATGGCCTGCTTCTGTCCCTGTGCTTCCCTTCCTGATGGCTCGTTCCTGCCATTGGGTAGTGAGGATACTCTGTGCAATGAGATGCTTCGGGAGGGATGGGATTCTGGAGGGCATTTCTGCGAACGGCCTGACTTTAACCCGTGATCTCTCTCCTGCCCTGTTCTCCAGGTGTATCTTTACTCCTTCACAGCCTCCTACGCCATCTACAACATACAGACCAGGTAAGGTCTCAACAGCAGCTAAAACACACAGTCACTACACTTTACAATATATTCTGCGAAGCACTTTGAGATGTCCCAATGACGTGAGAAGGCGCTATATCAAATGCAAGGACTATTATTAATGTTATTTGTTAAGGAATCCCGGTTAGAAATGTCAGGTTTTAGCCCCGAATTGCCCCCTCCTGACTGTTAATCTGATTTGCTTCCATGGTTGCAGGGAAGTGACTGAGCTGAGAGGTGAGGGGCTGCAGGGCTCAGTGCTGCAGTACGCTGCCTGGGGAGCCAGCGGCAACCAGCTGGTAAGCGCTTTGGGACACTACCTTTGGGCGCTATATACGTGCAAGTTGTTGTTGTTGTTCTTGTAAGGACTCACTGAGAGACAGAGCGAGAGGATCACACGAGGGTGAGTCACAAACAAATACGCGGGAGTGAGACTCACGCTTAGACATAGAGTGACTAACACATGTGGACAAGGACTGACACACACACACACACACACACACATATGGGAGTGAGACACACACAGAGACACGGAGTGAGACACACAGAGACATGGAGTGAGTAACACGTGCGTGTGTGTGTGAGCGTGTGTGTCTCCATGCCTGAGTGTGTGCTGAATCAGGGCTGCGCTGTCACACTCTGAGCTGGACTGTGTTGTCTGTGGACGGCGGTAATGACAAAATCTATCAATAACCAAAACGTCAATTATTTACTCTCTATTTGCAAGGAGGTAGGAACCAGATAGAAATCAAACGTCGGTTACAGGTAGTTACAGTGGCCTCTGGCCACTTTCCCTTCGCTTGTCAATATTCTAATACATCAACTTAATGATTATAAACTTCAGCTGATTTGTGCAGCTCCTAACTCTGAGCTCTACTGCCAACCAGATCCCAAATTCCCCCCCCGGTCTCGGCCTACAGACCATCTTGATTCCCCGGGTGAAGGCGCTCTTTAAATGCAAGTTGTTCTTGTTGTTGATCCAAATTTAAGGCGGAATTGCGCAAAGATTTTTCAGTCGGGGGTTGATTTGGAAGCAGTGTCTTAAAGGTCGAGTTGAAGAATTTTTAACGCAGTTTGGCGCCACCTTAAATTTCAAGGCAAAAATAGGGCGACAGACTGAGACTGGGGGGAATTGCGAGGCTCTGCTGATATTACCATTGATCAGAAGGTGTGGATGAAAGAAGTTCAAGCGCTCTGAGGCGTGAAGGGTGCTATAGAGTACAAGTTGTTGTCATTCCCAAATCCCTCGGGAACGGGCTCCCTATAGGGAGACGGTGGAAGCAGGAAGTGTTGATTCTTCCAAGATCAAATTAGATAGATTTCTGTTGGGAAATAATATCTCGGGGTACAGGATACAGTTTGGGACACAACATGTCAAGCGACTCCCAGGTGGATGGTGGAAGGCGAATTGGATGGACCTTGGTCTACTTTCTATGTTCTTATCCACCCAATCTGCCTTTGTTAGCCAATCTGACCCATCTGCCTGATCTTCCTCAGGTCTACATCTTGGAGAATAATATCTACTACCAGCAGACGGCACACAGCCCAGCTCGGGCCCTCACCTCCTCCGGCAAGGATGGAGTCATCTTCAACGGCATTGCCGACTGGGTTTACGAAGGTAAGGATTCCCGGCGCAGGGAGGAGCGAAGTGACTCTGCAACCGGCTGAGGTTCTCAGTCAATCAAACTGAGTCAATCTGTGTCCAGCACCAGCTATTCCCTGTCCCTGGGGGATTGGAAAATAAAATGCTATTGGGCAATGGGTGTTGGATGATGGGCAATCAATGGCAAGCTCTGTGGTTTTAACTGGTCAGACTCCTGCTGTTACCCCAATGCACACACTGGGCTCCCCGAGGCTTGGCTCTAGCCAACCTGTGCCTAATACCCTCCGGAATTAGGTAAGCAGGAATGTGTTTCTCTGGAAAGAGTGGGGGGGGAGAGAGAGAGAGCGCATTCCATTCCAACAATCTATCTCGAGGGATTTCCATGTGTAAGTGGGATGCATGGAATTCTCAGCTTGGTTTGGAGACTCTTAAGCAACGGTGATGGGTTTCCGCGTGTGTCAGGCACCCGGATGTTGGTGTTGAGGTTGGAGGTTGTTGTTGGTGTTGGACATTGGGTTACAGATTGTCTTCTCTCCCCTAGAGGAGCTGCTCAGATCCTCTGTCGCCCACTGGTGGTCTCCTGATGGTGCTCGCCTGGCGTACACCGTCATCAACGACTCCTCGGTGCCCAACATGGAGATCCCCCAGTTTCTGGGCACCTTGTACCCCATTGGCAAAGTCTACCCGTACCCCAAGGTAGGCCAGGAACAACGAGAACAGCACACGGTCAATGGTCATGGTAGTCCTTCCCTCTCACCAAGTGTGTGTTTGGGGGGGGGGGGTCTCGTTGGCTGAACTTGATTGATTGATTGATTGAGTGAGTGAGTGAGTGAGTGAGTTTTGGACATTGGGTTACAGATTATCTTCTCTCTCTGATAAAATGGTGGAACAGGCTCAAGGGGCTGAATGGCCTCCTCCTGTTCCTGTGTTTCCTATATTATGTTTCCTATGAACTCTGCCACCCCTGCCCTACCCCCCCCCCCCCCCACCTTGTCCTCATCTCCCTCCGTTCTCGGGCACTGTGTACTGTGTTACCCACACACCCCCCCCCCGCCCCCATAGGTTGGGGAGCTAATTGTGACTCGGTTGCTATTTCAGGCTGGACAGAGTATCCCGACAGTGAGGCTGTTTGTGGTTAATCTCTCTGGGTTCGCTCACACCCTCCAGCTGATCCCTGTGGAGAGCTTCGGGGCCAGGTACGTCCCTCGTGGGGGCAGCGACTTCCTGGAGATTTCCAGAATGCTTGTGTGAGCGGGAGTGACGTGAGAGTGACGTACAAGAGATTCCCTGTGGAGAACAGTCATATTCCTCTCTTATCGCGTCTCCGAGACATCTGAAAGCGCTTCACAAGATACACTGTAAAGTGTAGTGACAGCCAGTTGCGCACAGCAGTGTCCCCAAAAACCAGTCATGGATTGAGTGATCAAATTATTATCTATTTATTTTTGAAGGGATTATTACCCCCGGAAAGCAATCCGCCAATAGACTAACAACCAGGTTCCTACTTACTGCTGATAAACAGAGACGTACGTGTGTGTATGTGCGTGTGTGTGCGCGTGTGTGGGGTAAGGAAACTCGCTCAAAGTTTCGCCCTGACTTGACCCGCCCGGGAATCGAACCCAGGTCCTCTCGCTTGCGAGGCGAGGGCTCTAACCACTGAGCTCCAGGACTCAACACAGACAGATCAGTTTGCACCTCGAGATGGCCCCACACTGGGCTTCGATCCGATCCGCACGGAGGGTGATCCCGTAACGCCGCTGCCTTGTCCTGCCCAGGGAATATTACATCACCATGGTGGCGTGGGTGACCAATACCTGCGTGGCAGTGCGATGGTTAAACAGAGCTCAGAACTTTTCCATCCTCACCTTCTGCGATGCCACGAATGGAGCCTGCGTGCAGGTCAGTGTCGAGCGTAACTCGTCTCCGGCGGGTGGGGGGGGGTCTTATTCTGGATCCATCAACGTCTTCTCCCCTGCGGGTCTGAAATCCTCGCTCGACCTCCCCGGGCTCTCCCTCAGACTCACCGAACCCGGGCGCCAACTTAGGCGTCAGGTTCGATCCCCGGCTTTCCCGTCTAACGCTCCGGGACTCTGCACCCCCCCCCCCACCGCGTGAAAGGCGCGATATAAGTGCAAGTTGTTGTTGTGGTGGTATAAACCCTGCGTTAGACTCCAGCCTGTAATTCAATTCCTGATCCCCAGGTTATTGTGATGTGTGTGTCCTTGTCTTTCAGAAACACAGGAGCTCATCAGACACCTGGCTTACCCAACAGGTACTGTCTGTCTGTCTCTTGATCTCTGTCTGCCTCTAAACCTCTCTATATCTCTCTCTGATTCCCTGACTCTCTCCCTTTCTCTCTCTCTCTCTCTCTCTGACACTCTCTCAATCTCTCTCTCATTACATCTTTGTTGCCAGGAGCAGCCTCCAGTGCTGTCCGCTGATGGAGAGACTCTGTTCCTGATCACTCCCACTAAACAGGGCAACCAGCGAGACTTCCAGCATGTGGTCATGTTTGTACCTCAGGTAATCTCCCCCACCTCACTCCACTCACTCCCCCCCCTCTGTCTCTTTCCCTCTCGCACTCCATCTCTCTCCCTCCCTCGCATTCTCCATCACGCTCTTCTTCACTCTCTTCCCCTCAGTGTTTCCCTCTCTCACTCCTGCATGTCTCACTCTCCCTTTCTCCATCATGATCTCTCTCTCCCTCCCTCTCTCTTTCTCTCACTCCCTCTCTCTCTCTCTCTCTCTCCTTCTCCCTCTCCTTCCCTCTCTCTGTACAGGCCACCGCTTCCCCCGACACTGGACGTTTCATCACATCTGGAGACTGGGATGTGACCAGCCTGAACGCTTACCATGACGGAACCAAACAAATGTAAATCTCTTCTCCTATTCTCTCTCTCTCTCTCTCTCCCTCCCTTCCTCCTTCTCTCTCTCTCCCTCCTTTCCTCCCTCTTCTCTCTCTGCAAAGCTTTCTGCTTCGAGACCTTCGGCTGAGACCCTAAAACTCACTCCCCATCTGTGCCTATTCAGGATGGACGGACATCAAAGCTCTCTCTCTCTCGCTGTTGGGAAAAGAGAAGGGAGTTTCTTTCTCCCGGTGTCCTGGCCAACAATCCCACATAAAATCGCTCACTCACATCACGGCTGTTTGCGGGACGTTGCTGTGCGCAAATTGGCTGCCGCGTTCATCCGCAAAATGCACAGTCATTACACTTTAATAATAATAATAACAACAATAATCCTTGCATGTGATATAGCGACTTATCACGTCATTCAGACATTATACCGTGAAGTAAATCGACTGTGTATTTCGTGGCCGAAACTCGGCAGCTAATTGCGCACAGCAGCGTCTCGCAAACAGTCGTGGATTGAGTGACCGCATTATTATATGTATAATCATTTTTTTTGAAAGGATTACTAACCCCCCAACAGAAAATGATGCCCCAATCGACTAAGAATCTGGTTCCTACTTACTGCTGTGTAAACAGAAGCGTGTGTGTGGAGTAAGGAAACTTGCCTACGGTTTCGCCCTGTCTGGGAATCGAACCCGGGTCCTCTCAGCGCTATCCACTAAACTACGGGACTTTCCAGTATGTCCCGTGAAGCGCTTGGAGACGTCTCGATGACGTGATGAGGCGCGAAGTCAAATGCAGGAATTGTTATCATTGTTACTCTGCTCCACAGTTATTTCCAGAGCACAGAAGCCTCCGCCAGATCAACACACCTGTACAGGTGAGAGCGCTGACCAGAACAGGAGCCGTGTCCCCCGGCGCCGAGCTGAGCCGTGTCAGGAAACCTGAGCCCCCGGCCGTGTACAACTGACTGACGCGCACTCGTGCGCGCGTGTGTGTGTGTGGTGTGTAGTGTGTGTGTAGTTAGTGCGTGTGTAGTGTCTGTGTGTGTGTTGAGTTTGGTTGCGTGTGTGTGGTGCGCGTGCGTGAGTGGGTGAGAGACACCCGGCACACGTCAGCCTTGGGGGCTTAGCGTGTGCTGATGTCTGCTCCCCGCAGCGCAGACACCACGGGCTCGTTCCAGCGAAGCTGTGTGACCTGCGACCTGCTCGCCGACTGCAGCCACTTCGCGGCCGGATTCAGCCCAAACCGCGCACATTTCGCCCTTCACTGTAAAGGTCAGTCCGGCTGTGTACGGCCTCGGGTGAGGGCTTGGAGTCCGGTCAGTGACGGGTTTCCGCGTGTGTCGCTCGCCTGGAGTGTGTGGGGGGGGGCGAAATGAAGCAACAACAACAACTTGCGCTGATTTACACGGCAGCCCCTCCCCCTCACGCAGGATAGCGCCCCAGAGCGCCTGACGGTGGCGGAGCAGGACACCGAGCCGGTGGGAGAGGGAGGGCAGAGGCGACCGTAGGCACTGTAGGTCGAATAGGTAGGTCTCGAACTGAAGACGGGGAAGGAAGTGGGGGGGGGGGGGCAAGGCAGAGGGAGGGGTAGAGGGAGAGAGTTCCAGAGTTTCGGGGCGTAGCAGCTGAAAGCGCGCCCGACGATGGTGGTGGGGGTGGGGGTGGGGGGAGCGGGCACAAGGGACGTGCAGGAGCCCAGAGCCGGTTGAGCAGAGGCAGCGGGTTGTGGGTTGCGGGGGTAAGCAGGTCGGAGAACGTAGGGAGGTGCCAGGGTCCGAGGGGGTTTGGAAACGAGCGTGAGGATCTTTTAAACTTAATGCCGAGTTATTCCCACAGGACCCGGAATCCCCAGAGTCACCGTTCACCAGACCATGGATCCCAGGAGTAAGTTGTCCGTGCTCCAAGCTGGGAAGCGTATCCCGGTTCCAGTCGAGGCTCCGGCCCAGCGCTACGGGGGGGTAAGGGGTAGGGCGGGGTGGGAGAGGGCGAGGGAACGGGGACATTAAAGATCAACGCGGTGCTGCCCCCCCCCCCAGGATAAAATTGACCTTGTGAACGCGCGAGGCTTTGCCGTGTGCAAATCGGTTGCCTCCAAATAGACACAAGTTACTACACCTGCGCGGCAAGACCTCGTGAAGCGTTTGAGACACTTAAATGATAATAAATAATAATAATAATAATAGTCCTCGCATTTGATACGGCGCGGGGCAGGGCGAGGGAATTATTACCCCCGGAAAGTGATCTGCCAAACAACTAACAACCGGGTTCCTACTTACCGCTTGGTAAACAGGCGTGTGCGTGGGGTAAAGAAACTTGCCTAGGGTTTCGCCCTGACCCGGGTCCTCTCGCTTTAGCCGAGCGCTCTAACCCGCGGACGCCACGGTCCTGCAGCGTATGTTCGCAAGCGTAACCCATCAAGTGATGAACCAACAAGTTGCGGGGGAGTGGTGGGGGGGGGTGCGGGGGGGGGGGATGAGAGCAGTTCGAGGGGTACTTTAAACTGGAGCTTGTGTTTTGCACCTTAACACAGATTACTATGTACTGGAAGCGAATGATATCCTCAGTGAAGCCTTAGAGAGGAGGCGACTGCCTGTGACTGAGTTCAGGACTGTGCGCGTCGACGGTTATGGTGAGTAAACGTCCACACAGCCACAAGCGGCTGCTCTTAAGTCCCCCCCCATTTTCAGCTCACCGTCCGGGCTGACTCTCCAGAGCGGCGCTGGGGGGTGGGGGGAGAGACGGTGGGGGTATGGGTGGGGGAGGTGGTGCGGGGGAGTGAACCCGCCGCATCGTCAGAGGCACCGTCCAGCAGCGGGTGAGGCGTTAAACCCTCCAGCCCCGTCCGCGACCCCCGCAGGCGGACGTCGAAGAGGTAAAGATCTCCTCCAGCGCTTTGGGAAAACTCCTGCAGAGCGCTTCGAGACGTCGCCACGACTTTGATGAGTCTCATAATGAATAATAATAATAATAATAATAATAATAATAATAGTCCTCGCATTTGATACAGCGCGGGGGAGGGCGAGGGAATTATTACCCCCGGAAGGTGATCTGCCAAACAACTAACAACCGGGTTCCTACTTACCGCTTGGTAAACAGGCGTGTGCCTTTGATAAGATTATTCTTATCATTAATAACGCGTTTTCCCCCCCCTCTCTCTCTCTCTCTCCTTCTTTCTCTCCCTCTCTCCCTCCCTATCTCTCTCTCTTTTCTCTCTCTCTCTCCCTCCCTCTCTCGCTCAGATCTGCAGCTGAAGCTGTCTCTGCCCCTGGGGCACGGTGAGACCTCTCACCCTCTGCTGCTGGTGCTGTAAGTCCCACACCTTCTCCCTCACAACGGGGAGTGTGTCCTCACATTGCTAGAAGTGCAGTGACTGTGCCTTCTGTGGGCAAAGCCGGCGGCCGATTTGGTGGGGGTGGGGGTGGGGGGGAAACGAGTAAACGGGGGTCAGTATCGGCTGCCCCTATCGTGCCCCGAAACTCTCTGTCGGACTCTCCCTCTTCTCCTTCCCTGCGCCTCGCCTTCGCCCCCCCCACCCACCCACCCCCACCTTCCTTCCCCATCTTCAGGTTGTGTCGTCTGTGGCCCGTCCTGTTCGACCCGTGTCTACGGTCGTCTCCCCCCCACCCCATCCACCCCCTCCCCGGCTTGGCGTCGTGTTCCACGGCTTGTCAAGCCTCCCCCCCCCTCCCTCCATCTCTTCCCCCTTTCCCTCCCATCGCCTCTCTCCCCGCTTCTCCTCGCCTCTCTCCCTCCTCCCTCCATCTCTCCCGCTTTCTCTCCCATCGGGGGCTGTGGGTGGGGGGAGGGAGCCGGGGGAGGGGAGTTGTTGTTGTTGTTGTCGTCACTGGTCCATTTTCTGGTCTATCATTTCTTATACAAAACCCATGAGTTTCTGCGCTCTCTCTCTCTCTCTCTCTCTCTCTCTCTCTCTCTCTCCCCCCCGCCCCCCCCCGCAGACCCGAGGAGCCTGGTTCTGCCCACGCTGTGACCTCTGGGTTCGGCCTGGGCTGGGAGACTGTGGCCGCGGCCAGCGTCGGGGCCGTGGTGGGCCGCTTCGAGGGCCGAGGGAGGGCCGATGGGACCCCGAGGCCACGGCAAGGAGTCAGCGACGACCAGGGCCCAAGCAAGGTCACGGAGCAGGTGACAGCAGTGGAGTAGGTACCAGCGTCCAAGCGAGGGGGGGTCTCAGCCCGGACCACCCACCCACACCCTCCCTCTCTCCTCTCCCCTTCCCTCACCCCTCTTCCTTGGCCTCTGCCCCCCCTCCCCTCGCCTCTCTCCCCCACTCCACTCGCCTCTCTTCCCTCCTCTCCCCCCCCTCTCCCTTCGCCTCTCCCCCCCCTCCCTTCGCCTCTCTCCCCCCTCCCTTCGCCCCTCTCCCCCCTCCCTTCACCTCTCTCCTCCCTCCCCTAGCTTCTCCCGCCCCCCACCCTTCTCCATCTCCTTTCCCTCCATCTCTCCCCCTTTCCCTCCCTCGCCTCCCCCCTCCCATTCTTCCCGTTGCACTCCTCTGATAATCTCACCCTCTCTCTCTCTCACTGCAGAGCTCTGCTGAAGCTTCCCTTTGTGGACAGGAGGAGAGTGGGAGTTTATGGCAAGGTACCAACGCACCGTAAACAGCAGCTCCCTCTCCCCGAGCACCTCTGTATCGCTCTGTATTCTCTCTCCCCCTCTCTCTCTCTCCCTCTGCTCTCAATGGCAGGCTCTGTGGTTTTAGCTGGGGGAGGGGGGAGAGTGGAGAGCGGGGTGGGGGTCTGGAGGCTGCAGCCGAGGTTGTCCAGCACTTTGGGACTCCACCCCACGTAAAGGGCGCTATACAAATGCAAGTTGTTGCTTTACGCTCTTCCTTCCTCATCTTCCCCAAGTCGCACCTGAAGACCTTCCAATTTGACCTGTGCCTACGGTCACCTCACCTCCCACACCCCCCCCCCCCCATCCCTCCCTCTGCCCTCCAACCCCCACTGTCACCGCTCTGGGACGCTATCCTGTGTGAGGGGGCGCTGTGTAAATGCAAGTTGTTGTTGTGCTGTGTGGCAAATGGTTGATTTCAGACTCTTCACTGTCTCTGTCACTGTCTCTGTCTCTGTCCCTCCTCTCAGGGCTATGGGGGTTATTTAGCTCTGAGGCTCTTGGCTTCCACCGAGTTCATGTTTAAATGTGGAGTGGCCATGGCTCCCATCACTGACTTCAGACTGCACGGTGAGAGCTCGTAACCGGGGCACATGTGTGTGCGTCCGTGTGAGAAGTGTGTGTGTGTGAGACACACGTGTGATTGCATGTGCGTGAAGCGTGCGTGTGTGAAGTGTGTATGTGTAAGAAGCATGTATGTGTGCCCTCCCCCCACCCAGCACTCACTCCCCCCACCCAGCACTCACTCCCCCCCCACCACCCCCACCCTCTGCACGGCGCTGATACCTGTCGCTGTGGACGACTCACGGAGACGGTGTCTATGTTCCAGCGGCTGTGGTATCCGAGCGGTTCCTGGGGCTGCCGTCGCTCGAGGACCTGTCCTACACGGTGAGTGTCTCCTCTCTCTCTCCCTCTCCCCCTCTCTCTCCCCCCCACCCCCCACCCGGTTCCACACACAGCGAGCGTGGATTACACCCCCATCCCCAGCCTGCGCTGATCTCAGTCTCCCTCCGTTGTGTTGCTGACCCCGCCCCGAGCCCCCACTCCCCCGCTCCCCGCTCAGCGCTTGCCGTTAAACGCTGACGGATTCTCTGGCTTGTTCCAGGCGGCTTCGCTCCTGGAGGAAACGCACAAACTGCAGAACCGTCGCTTTCTCCTGGCGCACGGCACGGCAGACGGTAAGCGACCGCACGCGTGTGGAGGCTCTGGGATGGAGTTCCAGAGGTTGGGGGCAGAGTGGCTGAAGGCTCTCCCGCCAATGGTGGGGCAGATGGATCGGGGGTCGTGGAGCAGCCAGAGCCGGCTGAGCGGAGGGAGCGGGCGGGTTGGTAGGGGGTTAGGAGGTGGCAAAGGTAGAGTGGGAAGAGGCCATGAAGGGCTTTGTAGGTGAGGACCAGGATCTTGAACTGGATCCTGTGAAGGACAGGGAGCCAATGGAGTCGGGCGAGAGTGGGGGAGACGGGGTCACGGAGTTTGGTGCGGGAGAGGACACGGGCTGCAGAGTTCTGGATTATCTGCAGCCTATGGAGGGAGGAGTCGGGAAGGCCAAAACGCAGAGAATTGGCGTAGTTGAGCCTGGAGGTGATGAAAGAATGTGAAATGGCGGCTGGGGGGGGGTTGAGGGGGAATTGAGGGGGTGGTTTGTGATCATTGCGAGCCCTCAGTCTGACTTCTGGCTCCTGTCTCGCAGCCCGGGTACATTTCCAACACACGGCTGAGCTGCTCAGGAGGCTGATCGGTGTCAAGGCCAATTACACGGCACAGGTAGGGTTAGCACACAGTTATCATGGGGTTAGCACACGGTTATCACGGGGTGATCACCCGGTTAGCACACGGTTAGCACACCATTATCATGGGGTTAGCACACGGTTATCACGAGGTTAGCATGCGGTTATACAAGGCACTCTCTGGCTTTTGTTCTCACTCAGGTTTACCCGGACGAAGGTCACTACTTCAGGTCGGAGAGGAACAAGGAACACCTGGAGAAGAACATCGTGGCATTTTTTCAGGACTGTTTCGGGATCGATGGGAATAGCCCGGCACTCGTTCCCGACAGAGATTAGGGGTTTGCACGTCCTGACTGTGAAACGCCGCTCCGACAGATCAGCAGCACGACAATATGTGAGGGCGGAGAGTGGTGGGGGAGAGTGCGATTCCCTCACAGGACACGGGTGGGGGTGGGGGGTGGGTGGTGGTATATTGTGTCCTTGCATGGCTCACGGGAACGCTGACATTCAGCCCAGCACTGCCCGCCACTGGGATGAGGAACAACACCGTGACTCGCTTTAGTTGGGTCTGGTCATGGAAGCATAGAACCTTGCAGCACAGAAGGAGGCCATTCGGCCCATCGCGCCTGTGCCGACTCTTTGGAAGAGCTGCCCAATCAGTCCCACTCCCCCGCTCTTACCCCAGAGCCCTGCGCAGGTTTCCTTTTCGCGTCCCTATTCCAATTCCCCTCCGAAAGCCATTATCGAATACATTTCCACCGGCCTTTCAGGTCGCGCGTTCCAGACCGTAACAACTCCCTGCGTTTAATAAAAAAAAAATGTCTCCTCGTCTGGTTCCCCTCTAGTTCTTTCGCCAGTTACCTTAAACCTGTGTCCTCTGGTTACCCGCCCGCCCGAGGAAACAGTTTCTCCCCCGTCAACTCTTATCAAAACCCCTCATTTCGATGATTGTATTTGCATTTGCAAATGACTTGTTGGGTCTGATTTTGATGGTTGTGTCTCTGCTGTTGACTGTCCGAGTCCGATTGCGATGATTTTTTTTTTCAGATGACGGCTGCGATACAAAACTATTTAAAAAGCCCACCGGGACAAACCGTGGGGACAAAACGCCCAGCAAATGAATAAATATGATCCAGAAATGACCTGTTTGTGGGTGTTTCTGCACTGCCCGCACTCTAACCGTATTCTCTCTCACTCTGGGCTGTCACCAAGTACACCCCCAGTCCTGTAACTCAGTCCTGTAGCCTCGCGAGCGAGAGGACCCGGGTTCGATTCCCGAGCGGCGAAACCTTTAGGCGAGTTTCCTTACGCCACGGGTAGCGATCATCACTGTTTGTGGGACGCTGCTGTGCGCAATTGGCTGCTGCGTTTGGCCCACAAAATACGCAGTCACCACACTTCACAGTATATTCTATGATGCGCTTTGAGACGTCTCTAAAGACGTGATAAGGCGCTGTATCAAATGCAAAGGATTATTATCATCATCATCATCATCGAGGGATATGAGGCGAAGGCGGGTAATTGGAGTTGAGAACCAAGTCAGCCATGATCTAATAGAATGGTGGAACAGGCTCGAGAGGCTGAATGGCCTCGCCCTGTTCCTAGCTTGCTGTGTCTTGTCCTGGCTGATTCTGGAAAGGTTTTTTTTTCCGCATTGGTATTAATTTCTGGGAAGCAGCTGCTTTGTGAGTGTGCACCAGATGGCACTGCAGCTCTAGGGAACTTATATATATATATATATATATATATACACACGCACAGGATAATATAATAATCCTGGCATTTGATACAGCGCCTGATCACGTCGTCGAGACGTCTCAAAGCACTTCGCAGGATATGCCGTAAAGTGAATTGACTGTATGTTTTGTGGGTGAAACGCGGCGGCCAATCGCGGACGGCAATACCGTGGATTTAGAGATTATTACCCCTGGAAATAGCGATCCACCAATTAACAACCAGGGTCCTACTTGTTTTGCTGCGAGGTAAACAGAGGCGCGTGTGCGCGCGTGTGTGTGTGTGTGTGTGTGGGGGGAGTAAGGAAACTTGCCTAAGGTTTCGACCTGTCTGGTTGGGAATTGAACTCAGGTCTTCGATGCACCGATTGCAGGAGCCTTTGTGACTAAACAACCAAAACAGATGTCACCATCAGAGTAATTATTACATCATTACAATCACTGCACTTAGTGACCGGACGCAAAACATCCTCAGTCATCCCTTTGGATTCTGGTATGATGGGAAATTATACAACGAGACACTAATCCCTTCGCAGTCATTCCACCACCACAACAACGTTACATCTATAGAGTGCAGAGTTTTGGATGATCTGCAGGTTGTGAAGGGAAGAGTTGGGAAGGCCGATGAGGAGGGAATTCCCGTAATCGAGCCTTGAGGTGACGAATGTGTGGGTGAGGGGGAGCCTGAGGGGGTGAGGCAGTGGCGGAGTCTGGCAATGTGGCGGGAGATGTGGGGGGAGAAAGGACAGTTCAGGGTCAATCAAACAAGACCCCCAGGTTCCTGACTGGCTTAGTGAGGGTGAGTGTGCCGCCGCGGAGGCCGATGCTGCCAGAGCCCGAGGTGCGGAGGTTGACTTTGCTTTTCATGTCGGGTCAAGTACTCACTGTACGGAGGTGGGATACATCGGAATAAGACTCAGTCCATCTGGAGGACAAGGTCTTCAGTGCATTAAACTACCAGGCGTGGAAAGCCTGGGCTGAGGGGAGAGATGGGGTGCTAACAGGATGATAGTTGTGGGTTCAAGCCCGGTTAATGTTCCAGTGCTGTGCTGGGGGGTGGTGTGGGGGTGGGTGGGGAGCACTGCGTTGTCAGAGTCACTGTCCTCAGGACGAGACGTTAAACCTCACTCCCCGTCTGTGCCTTGTTCAGGTGGATGTTCAAGATCCCGAGCGCTATTCGAAAAGGGCCTCTCTCACTCTCTCTCTCTCTCTCTCTCTCTCTCCTGGTGTCCCGACCAACAATCCTCCAGATATAATAACAATAATAATCCTCGCATTCGATATAGCGCTTTTCACGTCTTCTCGACGCCCCAAAGCGCTTCACAGAATATACTGTAAAGTGAATTGACCGTATATTTGTGGGCGAACGCGGCGGCCGATTGCGCACACACAGCAGCGTCTGTCCCACAGACAGTCGCGGATTGAAAATGACCAATTTATGATTGTTTTGGTTTTTTTTGGAGGGATTATTATTAGGGCTCTGTCTGGAGTAAGGAAACTTGCCCGAGGTTTGGCCCTGACCTGCCGGGGAACCGCACCCGGGTCTCTCGCTCGCAAAGCGAGCGCTCGAACCACTGAGCTGCAGGACTCCGCCTGTAAAATAACATGGGTCGCTCGTTTCATGGCCGATCGCCAGGCAAACTGCCAGCATTTTACAATGAATCCCGTGAAGCTTTGAGGTGAAAGGCGGTGTATCAAATGTAAGGACGATGGTAATCCTTCCATTTGATCCGGCGCTTTTATCAACCCGCCATCGAGACGTCCCGAAGAGTTTGACAGGGCTGTGCCGGGGCTGAGCCACAATTACTGTTATTATTTATTGGAGGCACGGTGAGAGCAGAGGATTGCTTTGGGTTATCACGTCGGCACTGTTATTTCCCAACGATAGTCAATTATAGGTTAAATATTAATTCTGCTGACCTTATTGGGACGTCTTCCTGACGTGAGAGCTGCTGCTGTACGGGTGTAATTTTATGTTGTATTGCAGTGGAGGAAAAACACATTGTGTGTGTGTGTGTGTGTGTGTGTATCTGTCTGTGGGTGTATGTGTCTTGTGTGTCTGTGTGTGTGTGTGTGTGTCTCTGTGTGTGTGTGTGTGTATGTGTTTGTGCGTGTGTATATGCGTGTGTATGTGTGTTTGTCTGTCTGTGTGTGTAAGTGTCTGTCGGTGCGTGCGTATGGATGTGTCTGTGTGTATGTGTGTGTGTGTGTCTGTGTGTGCGTGTGTCTGTGTGCGTTTGTACACTCAGGTCTGGTTTGTTCAATATTTTATTATTATTATTGAAAGGCGCTCATACAAATGTGATGTTGTTGCTGCTGTTGACGATGTGAATTGACTGTATATAGTGTGGGTACGGTTCGCCTGTAGCTCGACATGACGTTGGCAAATAAAGTGCAGAACTGGAGATCTCCTTTAACTGTCGAAGGGCCACTGCAATCTGCCGAGGATAATAATAATAATAATAATAATAATAATCCTTGCATTTGCTATAACACCGTATCACGTCGTTGAGACTTCTCGAGAGGGGGGGAGCAAAGGGGGGAAGGAGGAGAGAGAGAGAGAGAGAGAGAGAGGAAAAGGGGGAAGAGAGTGAAGTGGAGAGAGAGAGAGAGAGGGGGGGGGGGAGGGGAGGGAGAGAAGGAGGAAAGAGAGGGGGAGGGGAGACGAGAGGGATTGTCAGATAAGGCGATCGCCAGCGACACGGAGACTAAACACATGAGCAGATGCTTTTGGAATCCAAAGAGCACAGTAAACCGAAAGAGAAAATTGAAGGGGGTTTGAAACCTGAGGTGAGGTCAGCGAAGGCTGGAGGGCGTGAGTGTGAGAGAGAGAGAGAGAGAGAGAGAGGGAGGGATTGGGTGCGAGGGTGAGGGAGGGAGAAGGAGAGAGGGATTGGGTGCGAGGGTGAGGGAGGGAGAGGGAGAGAGGGATTGGGTGCGAGGGTGAGGGAGGGAGAGGGAGAGAGGGATTGGGTGCGAGGGTGAGGGAGGGAGAGGGAGAGAGGGATTGGGTGTGAGGGTGAGAGAGGGAGAGGGAGAGAGGGATTGGGTGCGAGGGTGAGGGAGGGAGAGAGAGAGAGGGATTGGGTGTGAGGGTGAGGGAGGGAGAGAGAGAGGGGATTGGGTTGGGGTGAAGGGGGATGAGGGAGGGA